>NW_010432252.1:33991-37177 GCF_000710305.1 Buceros rhinoceros silvestris | reverse complement strand
TCCCTGATGTCTCATCTCCCTCTTCTCCCTCGCTGTCAAGCTCCAGCGGCCTTGCTGGTCGCCTCCTCAGCCCCACTGCTTCCGCATCCTTCTTGGACAGGTCAGATGTTGTGTCAGAAGCATCCCTATCCCTCTCTGATTCTGATGAGCAAAAACAAAAAAGAAATGGTCATCACATACCTTGCAAGGGAGGGAAAGAATTGAGTATGTAATGGAAACTCTTTCCAAGTTAGGTCAAAGTCAGGAGTATGTCCATGGGGTGTGTGAGTTCCCAGGCTTACAGGGGCTCACTAATTTCACAGTACAAGTGAGGGGGAGACCGGGTGCAGGGTGCTGAGATGCCAAAGATGGTAAAACACGAGTGGCCAAAGCTGACAAGTATTGGCAGAGCAGCTAGGAGACACGGCACAACCGAGGTCAGAACAGGCAAGCTAAATTAAATGTCTTTTTGTTTTATTTAAGTGCTTTACAAAACCCTGCTTCTGTACTTTGGCTTCAAAATCAGTTGTTAGTCTGAATCAGCTTTCTGATACACCTAACCTGAATCCTCTTTGTTATGCAAAACAAAGGGTATTCAAAACTGTCTTATCTCTGCTCCGGGAAAAAATGTTAAAATATTTTCAAATAAATTTTTCTGGCAATTAACAACCACACATCAAGTGCAGGGCAAACTGTCTCTTAGGTGCTTGCTCCCACAAGGCACCCGGAGCTGCAAGCACACCCCTGGAACAGTCCATGAACTCATCTGAGCTCCCTCTACTGGGTGACCAGCTCTGCATGAGCAGAACTAAAACAGGTTATCAGTTATTCATAAAGCGTGGGTCTTAAGTTTCCCCCTAGTGAATTTAAGAGAGCTGAATCCAGAGGATCTCCCAGCTGATGGGGTTTGTGAGAAGCAGGGTTTTGGCTCAGGTCCTTGTCTCTGTATCTAACTGTAAGTGAGCACACTGCTGTGAAGTTGAAAGACTTCAGCTTGCACGTGGTTTGCATCTGCTCTTGTGTTGCTAACAAATGTGCTTTGCAAACCTTCATCTTCATCATCGACAGAAGTAGAAGGCCGGATTCTCTTCTGATCTCCCGCTGAGGCAGCTTCAGGTGGCTCCTTTCTTTTCACCTGAACAAAAGGCACAATTAGCATTTCTAAGAGTTTAGAAACACCAGAAATCAACTTCTCAAGCAAATTGCTGCTTCTGGTGACTTACACCCATAGCCAAGGGGCACCTCCCCAGCTCTTGATCCCTTTATTTGCTCACAAACAGAATTTTCCTGTGAATGAAACTCTACTCCTGCAATTTGCATCAAAACACTCTGGGTACCAGCACAGCGCTGTCACCACCAGGAACTCTGAAGATGACAGAGAAAATCTTGACAAATCCACATGTCTTGAGAAGCAGCAGAACAGAAAGAGAGGCTGAGCCTATGACATTCTAAAGAACCTCAAAACAACTTTAAAGGCAGACTGCAGACTCTCTCATCCCAAACCTTTACTTGCACCTTCTGTGCATTCACATCCTAATTTCAGGGAAGCCCTCTACCCTCCCCTACCCCACACTTTTTTTAAGATTCATTTTTTATGCAAACGATCTTTAGGAGACCCTATGCTTGCAAGTCTGATTCTGTAAACTCTCATGAGGCAGAGAGCACTTTTAACCAACTTTCAGTTGCCAAACTGCAAGACCTTCTAAGCAAAGAACTGTGTAAAGCTCTACAGGCATCAGCATATTTTTACAACCGTGCAGAAACGCTGTGTCTTAAACCCAGGCAACGTCCCATTTACCTTGCAGAGCAGGGAGGTCCCTTCCCGACAATTCACACAAGCAGTAGATGAAAAGCTAAGGCTGGGAAACGGGGGATCCTTGTTCTTACAGTGCACTGGTCAGAAGTGACCCCCTAAGTGAACAGAGCAGGGCTAACAGCCTGCAGGGCTTTGGGCACAAACCTAGAGAGCTCTGTCCTAATGCTCCTTTAGGGAACGTCAGCATAATGAAGATAGATCTTTGTTTTTACCTTGAAGGATGGCAGCCGGATGGCCCCTCGTAACCCAATGCCCAAGCCGATTCCCTCATAACCCAGGCCTTCTCCTTTGTTCCAGTTCTCCAAAAGACAAGATGCAATTCGATCCTTTGGCTTTGGTTTTTCCTCCAGTTCCCCTCCAGCCTTCACTGGAGTGAGGGATGCCTGTAACAGCAAAAGCACACACTTGAGAGGACACGTTTCCTGGGTAGCACACAAACTCTGGAAACCATTTAGACTGTTGAGGTTTGTGAAGTATCACTGCATTGCCCAGGCATCAGCTTCTCTGAAGGCAGCTCTTTCTGATAACGAGACCTTTCCCTCTCTGAGAAGCCTTCTCCCATTTGCATTTTAAAAAGAGATTTTCTCTGACAAGACACTAAAAATTATTAAGACAGAACTGCTGTGACTGCCAGAACACTGGCTTAGCCACTGGGACACTAAGTGGTCTTGCATTTGGAGCCATCACACTGGTAGGTAGCAGATCAGATGCTCCTGCTTTCTCCACTGAGTGTTTTAAAACATGATCTCGATCTCATTCACATGCAGCTTAACACAAGCCAAAGTCCTTCACAAGAAAGGACAAGGGAAATTAAAGACCCATTAGTCCCTATGGCTCATTTCAGGTCCCTCAAATGCCTGTTGTGGGAACCACAGCGACAGCCTTCTGAATGGCCAGAATCCAACACAGATGCTGGAAGCAAAAGCCATAAAAAGGAGAGATGAAAAGGAAAGAAAAGGTGCCAACATGAACCTAGGACTCGGCAGCCCAAGGGAACACCTTCCTCCACCCAGGCAGGAGCTACCAAGTGCCAAGGAGCAGCTGCTGCACCCAGTGCCTGACCTCTGAAGAGAAGCTGAGCTGAGGAGCTGGGATACACCATCATCCTCTACACCAGCACCCCTGAACTCCTGTGTTCACTTAGCAGCCACAGCCCTAGTCCACAAAAACTCAAAAGACTCAGGGCGTGGGAAGCAGGAAAATCAAAATATTTAGGCAAAACACTAAAGGTTTACAAAACTTGGTAACTGGACACACAGCCTCACCTCTGCTCAGCCACAACAAACCCCTTTTCTCCAGAGCTGACGACTGATAGGAGAGCAGGAATCCCAACTTCTGCAGCCGTGCAGAGGCGGACAAGCCAAGGAAGGCATGGAGCATGCCACGCTCTT
>NW_010432252.1:3738-33909 GCF_000710305.1 Buceros rhinoceros silvestris | reverse complement strand
CGCTCTTCCTGAGCAAAGGGCACTGGAGGTAACATCCCCCTGCATCAGCCAGCGGCAGAACACCATCTAAAAGTCGGTTTCTCTCACAGACATTAACAGAGCTAATTTGCTGAAGCTGGCTGTAATCACCAAAGAGGAAGGGTAAGCTCAGCTCTCCTGCTAATAAAGGACAAGACTAATGGGAATATCAAGCAGAGAATGCAGGCAGCAGCACTCCATGGCCAGCGCCGACTGGCTCTTCCTGGCACTCGGCATCGTACTCAGGCTTTCAAACCTAAACGCATCACTAGATTCGGGAACAGGGAAAAGCTTTCCCCTAGCCCAGGCACACAAGGTCCACGGTACCTGCTGCCTTCCCTAGCAACATACTCCACAGTAGCTTTCACCTTATACATGTTTTTCATCCAGCCTGACCCAGGAAACCAGCTTTAACCTTGATACTTCTTGGCAGTCAATCAGTTGCCCAAGTCGATTCCTCTGATGGAACATAGTGGCCAAAAAACAGAGAGAAACTTAGGGACAGGAGGTGACAAGTGTGTTGCTGCCTTGTGCATCGCTGAAGGCTTGGGGGCTGCCAGCAGCACTATGTAGATTAATATTTGCTGTCCTACTAAACTAGAACAATGTCAGTCAGTCAGGACAAAGAAAGAAACCCACAAGGCTTCCTGCTCTTACAGCTGGGGAAGGTCAGGGAGATAGTGGACCCACAGAGCCTCTGACCAAAGAGGGACACACCTACTGCAGCAACTGGCATATGGTGGAGCTCCTGCGCTTCCAAAAATGAGCTTTGAGCTCCCTGTGAAATAACAGCAGGGCTGCTGCAGCTGATGGCCAAGGAAAGGAGATATTAAAAAACCGTTAGAGAGAGGAAATGGGGATGCAAGGCCTGTTTTGGAGGGTCATTTCAGCTCAAACAGTGCCTGGAGGTCGTGGTCCATTCTAGAAAAAAAAAAAAGTCAGTGTGATGGCAAAGTAGGCGGGAAACTGACCTCCAGCTGCCACCAAGGAGCCCAGTTGGCTCATCCTCACATGTGCAGGCAGACACCAGCAATAGAAAGGTACTGTTTAAGCTGAATACTCCTATTTTGTCTTCCTTTATCAAAAGCAAGCAGCTTGTGACTGAGAAAGAATCCTGACCCACATCACTGCCAGGGGATGCCCAGTCCCATCAGAAAGCAGTCTCTGAAATGGGTGAGAACCTTCTGCCTGCGACAGCAACAAATGGCCTGGCAGAGGCTTCTTCAGACACTGCTCTGAAGCAGCAAGAGCGCTGGCATTTCTGTCCCCGGACAGAAAGCACAAGTGGTCTTCCAGGCAATTTCATATTTTCAGTCAGACTGTGACAAGCTGCTGTGGTACAGCCAGCTTCCCTTCCCAAAGTGGGTTGCAAATTCCAGGTGACGGAGGAACATGCTAAATCCAACCATAGTTCAGGATATAAAAGAGCCTGAGGAGCCACCAAAGATCTGCCTCGCCTTGCTGCTTCTTCTTCACTGCGGATGTCTGGTTAAAACAATTCCTTGGGTACCTCAGTCGCTGCTTTTATAAGAGCTTGCTGGATCTGCTTCCCTCATTGCCCTGGAAACTCAGAGGCTTCCTCCAAAACTGTCAGCACATGCTCGCTGGTAGGAGGCAGAAGCTCCGAGCATTCCTCAGGAGGAGAGGGACCGCGTTTCTCACTGCGAGAAGACAGCCAGCCAGCTCTAAGCCAGAGCAAATTACACTGTCATAAAACAGCTGTTAAGCAGCAGCATTACCAACCTCTCTGGAAAGCCAAGGAGCTCTCCCAGGCACTAGAGTTAATGCACAACTGGCTTACAAAAGCAGCTGGTGAAGATACTGCTCTGAAAACTGGCATCTGAAACAGAAAATGTATCTGCAGACAGTGGGTTGTGTTGTTTTTTTTTAAAATAATAGGAATTTTGAGGCTTGCAGGAACCTTTCTACAGTGTTAGCTTTTTTTTTTGGTAGTGACAAATTCACCACATACCAGATCACAGAGCCGTTCACTGGCTGAGGTACACTTTAAATTTGCTGAGAGAGGATCAGACTATCCACACAAAGCTGTTAGCTTAACTCATCCCTGGAACTCCTTGTGTATTTGGCCAATGATCAGCTTTTGAGTTACTTGCACATGCACTGGGGAGGCGGAGGAGCACAGAGAACTGGAAATACCCACAGATCTCATCACACAAAGCAGGGAACACAAAGTAGCGACTCGGTGGTCTCAAACACTCTTGTTGCATCTGACTAGTGTTTTGGAGCTGAAGTTCAGCTTCCTCTTGGACACAAGAAGCCCTTGCACATTTCTATCCCAATCTCAGCCAGGGATCTCTGGGTCTGGATCTCAGGGTCACTTCCTCCTGCAAACATCTTCCTGGAGCAGTGCCCCGGACCACCAAAAAAAAGAAAATTAGTTATACTTCAAATTTCAGGTCCTGGAAATACTGCACTGAGGAGGAAAAGGGAAAGGAAGCGAGGGGAAGGGAATAACCTTGGACTTTTGAGATGTAAAAACAGCCGCACCACCACTCTCAAAGGCCTTCCTGAAAGGAGCACAGCGGAGAGGACTCTCCCATGTGTATGTGCTCTGTCTGTAGGAGCAGCTAGCTTCGTCCTAGGACTACTGCTACAAGGACACCACGGGGCTGCAGTGACACTCAGGAGGTCACCCAGCCGATGACCCTGCCCTGGGGCAGCAGCAGCTGCAGCGACGTCCTTCCTCAGATGCCTATGTAAGGACATTATAACCCTCTGAAACACTGCTGGAAAAAGAGATCCTTGTATATCCCTCCTGGATCATGCACCAGTGCATCATGCCAAGACAACGGAGCAGCCATGCAAACCAGCTTGGGCAACGCGCTGCCAAAGATGAACATGCTCTCCAAAACCCTCGCAAGACACAAGCTGCACTCAGTCCCACAGAGAAAGGGCTGCCCTAAAGCTGGAGGGAATGAGGAACAGGAGATTCACCCCAAAGCAGAGGGACATCACGGAGAACTACACACTTCTTCCTCAAGCCCACATGCAGACTGGTGGGACGGTGTGAGACAGATCGGCACTTCGCTGCTAGGTGAGCAATTACAGCTCCACACGTGGTCAGAGATAACTCTGCATGGGGGACCTCCACCAGTGACTTGGAAGGACTAAAATTCCCAGCCCATGTTTGTTCTGATGCAGCACACAATGCCGGTGTATATGGAGCGACAGCACGGAAATAAGCCAAGTTTAATAGCCAGGTGCCACACTGTCCTGAGGCAGGTGCCTGCGGGGACTGAGCAGCTTCCAGATACTTGCTCCCAGCACATGCTGCTGCCGCCTGCCTCAGCACAAAGACCGGCCCCATGGGAGGCATGGAGCCAGGTGAGGGACAGGGACATGCATGCCTCCCACTTAACTTAAGCAGCCTCAAGCCTCACAGCAAAGCTATTTCATTACTTTATTTTTTGCTTCTGTTTTAGTTACCACAAAATTTTAGGGTTGTGGTTTGTTTTTTTTTTTTTTTAAAGCCAGTTCCATCCCCGTGCTTACCCACACTCTGGCCACAAGCACTATGAACAGTTCTCCCCTGGATCCAGCCAAGAGCACGTGAAAGCCTACCTTTGCAAGACGTTCCTTCTTGTCCCACCAGTCATCAAATGCCCGAAACGCTACCACTTCAACCATCTTCCGGTTCAGGTCCCTTTTCATGATAGCCTTTAGTTCCTTCACTATGACCAGGAGGACTCCATCCACAGTGGCTTTGTGAGGATCTTCCTTCTTTGGCTCATAACCAGGTGGTGGAACCGAGGGGTCAAACTTAGGCAGTGGTGGCCACTGCTGTCCACGGCCAAGAGCTGCTCCCATCGAGAAAGGGCGGTAGGGCGGAAGATTCACAAACTGCATCCGGCCCGTCATGAAAGGAGGATACTGGTACGTGTTTTGTGCCTGCATCATGCGGCTCAGCATTTGAGTTTGCATCTGGAAGGACATCGGCATGCCACCCCACTGGTTGCCCAAGACACTTATCATATCCACTTGCATGACAGGGAACATGCCAGGATGGAACGGAGGAAGCGGAGGCAAAATATGAGGCGGAGGGACCCCTGGGGGTGCAGGGAGCGGAGGTGGGGGGACGGTGACGGCGGGGTGAGTGGGTGGAGGTGGCGGAGGCAGTGGCGGAGGCATTGGGAAGCCTGGCTGTGGAGGCGGCGGCGGTGGCGGAAGAGGAGGGAATCCCGGTGGTGGCAAGGGCGGGATCGAGGGGGCCATCACAGCCGTGTTGCTGACGGAGGAGTTCACCACAATGGTTTTGGCACATTCTGCACTGGTGATGGGTGCAGGGTTGGTCTCGTCATCAGAGATTTCCATGTCCTCCCCTGAAGAATGCTGACCCTGTGACACAAGAGAAAGAAAAGGTGAGAAGCACATTCCTGTTACGTTAAATACCCCAGTGCCGGCTGCTTCAAACAAAAGCTAAGTTTAACACATGTTTTAATTGGGAACAGAGAAAAGCGAGCAGTGTTCTGAAAAGGCAGGGCCCATGGAGCAGCTGGTGCCTATTGAAGCTTTTCTCTTCCATGTCAGACCTCAGGAAGCAGAGAGGTAAAAGCTTTCGAAAAGAGCATCAGTACCGACTGAACAAAACCCTCAGCTTCCACTGAGGAATTGCTCCCGAGCTCGGCGAAACACACACGACCCAAATGTCTTTCACTGCAAGATACATCCTCTCTTATTTGCACCTTGCGTTACACTGTGAGGTTTTGTTCTGTTATTTTCACCACGCACAAAGAATTACTCTGTTTTTTTAATTATAATCCCTGGCTCATTTGCTGTCAACTCTTAACCTCTAATTGTGGGAAGACAATACTTCCACATGGTTGCTGCTACTACCAGTTGTCTTGACTAGACCACCGCAATTCGCATGGGAAAAAAGATCCCCAAATGTGCTTAAATTGCTTTTAAACATCAGTCATAAATGCTGGGATTCAGACACAGTACGTGTCACGTTCACTAGCCACAAGAAATACAGATAGAGAGCTACAGAAAATGATAGTCATGTCCCATCTTCTCTGTCAGAGGGGTGGAAGCTGGATTAAAACAGAAGGTGCCTGCTTGCTCTGAAGTCCCAAAGCTGCCTAGTTAGGTCCCACACAATGGAAGAGCCTCACCAGCTGGCTCCATCTTCCACAGCAAATGGTCACACCTGCATGCTACGTGCTACAGGCACCGCAGTCCTGAAGGGATCTCCAGCACAAAGAAACCACATGTATGACTGTCACATCCCTCAGGTATTGTTAAAACGAATGCTGGTACGAAACACAGCAACCAAATACTGCTGAAGACATCCAACAACACACCGACAGTTATCTAGGAAACACAAATGGGCTTGACCTTTTACTAGTGGGATGTCAGCAAAAACAAGACAGGATCTCAGCTACCTTCTCCAAAATTATTTCAACATCCCCTCAGCTCTTTTCAGGGCTGAAAAGCAGCAGCAGTCATCATGACCTTCTCTCCCAGGCTCTCTACAAGCATGACCATCTTGTTGCCTTCCTACAAGGTTCCAAGCGCTTCCTTCCTCACAACGGCTTTACCCAAAAAAGCCAGACTGTTTGCACATTGCCACCAGCTGATCTAAATAAAGAGCATCCTCATGTTCATGAGCACAGACCAGACCAGAGCACAGCAGCGATGCTCCAGCTCCGCCAGAGCTCTCCTGCCTGCCCAGGATGCTGGGGGCTCTAGCTCACCAGAGGCAGTAAGAGGTCACAATCAAGTGGTCTTTCAGTGCCTCTCTGTTTCTCAGTCCAAGGGTGTTGGAACTTCCTGGCTGTTTTCAGCCAAATTTGACTGAAAATCTCAAAGCTGTTTATTTCTTCCAAGTTTTGTGCTAGCAGGTGCCTCTTCTGTCTGCTCTCCTATCAGTCTCCCCAATCTGAAAGAAAAGAGCTCAGCCCTTATCAGCCACTGGAGAAGCTGCAGCAGGGAGAGCTGAGCTACTGGGAAGCAGGCTTTGTTGGCAGTTCTCATCCTGAAGCTGCCATGATTTGAGTTTTAACCTGAGAGTTTTGCACAGGGATAAGGGGACAAAAGCACAAGCGGATGCGTTTACGACTCTGCTATGAACTGTATGAAGCTGAGCAACCCTAACTATCCAAATGCTTCACATTTTATCAAAGGTCATCTCTGCTACAGCAGCTACCACCAGAGAGCAGGCTGAGCACAACGCTTGCAACAGCAGCTCTGCAAACCCTCCTGTCCCAGCACCTCCCCTCGCCCTGGCTTCCCTGCATTCCTCTGCTGCTGTGTGAACCCTCCTCAGGCATTGCATGGGTCACCCCCAAAAAGCCAATCAGAGTTTTAGTCGTCTGAAAATGCCTGACCTCTCAGCTCAAGAAGGAAACTGCTATTCAACCCCACTGAAGGGCTGACAGCACGAGCCTGGCAAACCCTGCAGCGAGTGCTATCGAGTCCCTCCTAACGGGAACAGAGAGGAGACTCTCCTGTAGTTGCCAAGGTGTTTTAGTGCGTATGTACATCCAGGGAGGTTCTCCGAGGGCTGTTTCGTAAACCCTAAAATAAACAGCTGAAAAAGGAGAAGTACAAGTAATAGCTCAATGCACTTGAGTCTTTCCAAAGCGGAATTGTACCAACTCCTCCTTGAGCCGTCCACATCTGGCTAACATTTCTCAGTGGGTCTCACGCCCTGCATCCTCTCCCCAGCTGCTCTACTGCAGTCATGCCACATGCTGAGGATGCTGGGGAACAAAAGGACATTCTGCAGTTTCAGCTACAGCAGCTCTAGTGAAAGGGGCAAAGGAAGAGCAAAGATGACAACTGTGGCAGGTGTAAACAAGTTTTCCTGCAGAACAGACTCCGTTTTTCAGTGAGTGAACACAAAAGTCACTGTTAAGAAGCACTGGCTCCCACTGCAAACACTGGATGATGCTAAAGGTCAGCACTGGAGAGGAAGTCAGGAATGTGCAGGCTACAGACAAAATCAGCGTCATATTTGCATTCATCTCATCTGATGGGATACAGAGTAAAGTCACCCTGTGTAGCCTCAGTGGAGCACCAGCACCAGGCAGCACCACAGGAAGCTCCAAGCCACAACCTGTCCTCGAGCTCCAGTCCCTTCTGCAGGATCCTGCACCCTCCCAGTGCCACCAGTCTGAGTCACCGCTTAAGATCAAACTCTGGTGAGCGCACAGTACCAGTACCGAAGAGCTTGCCTGAGCCAACACATCCTCCCTTCCTGGAGCACCACCAGCCCAGTCCTCCTGTAGGAGACCCATGTGCTCCTGCCTATCACCTACAGCCCACTCCCATCTGCACCAGCCCTTTACTCAGTCTCTGCACCAATAAATCCTGCCTGATAAATGAGGTTGGCTTTCTCTCCTGAAGACAATATCAAACAGAAGCAGGCAACTGAAATTGCAGAGGTGGCAGGACTAGCTGGACTCCATGTTGGAGTGACAGTAGCTTTCTTCATTCATACAAGCGTTTATTTTTACTTCAGCTGAAATGAGAACAGCTAAAGTAACCAGCATTTTTGGAAGACTGAAATATATTTTTTAATTCTTCTGGTGCTCAGATGGGTCTGCAGGAAGCAATCACAGATTTTCTGCTTCCTACAATGTTGGGCTGACAACTCACCTGCACTTGCACACTGAACACAGTCTGTGCTCCAGTTTTATCCCAAGCAAGATGGAAAGAGAAAGAGATTAAGCAGCAGAGAGAAACAGATCAAAAAGGCAGGGGAAAAAAAAAAAAGAATACACAAGGTTAGGAAAGAGGTCAAACCAAAAGATCATCTACAAGGAAGTCTTTAAAGAAAGTTACAAGGCATTAATATTTAAAGCGGATGAGCAGTTACAGGAAAGTCAAATCTAAGGGGGGAAAACATGGGCACCCACTGAGTGAAAGAGATCAAGGTACAGAGGGAAAAACCACAGGGAGACATAGAAAGATCTTCTATTATGTGAATTTCTTTTCCTTCACCTGTCTGAACCTGCATTTACTGTGGCTGCTACCAAATACCTCCCAGGGTAGAGCTGACACTGTCCTCCCAAAGAATCCACCTTCCAGCTGGCCTCCCTCTTTGCTCATGAGGAATAAAGTGAGCTGATCCATGGCATTCACACTGCATGGCCATCACTGTCAAAAAAAACGGTGTCAATCACTCCTGGAGATCACCCACCCGTTTCTGAGGGCATATGGTACAACGCCTCCAGGAAACCTCCCTGCAGCCCAGAGAGAAAAGCCATTTCCAGCTAAATTAATTTGTGCTGCCATCTTTACTTTGCATTAATTAAATTAAGAGTTAGCAAAACAGGTATTTAATTATAAGCATGACACACTTTTCCAAAGGTGTTTTAATGATGCAAATTTGTTGGGAGAGATTCACGTAAGTGTAACTGGTTAAGAACGATGCCTCACACATTGTTCACCCAAAATGCTGCCACCTCTCCAGTGTGTTTTAGCACAGGCAGAGCCTTTTGCATTAAGTGAACATCCTGAGATCTCAGTCCTGGATCAGCCTGAATAGTGTCAGGGTAGAGAGCCACTGAATGCAGGGTATTGCTTACCTGGGAGCAATACCCAGCATTTAGCGAGCAAATGTCCATACCTGCAGAAAAAAAAGAAACTACATGCTAACATCTGCATGCAGAAGTGGCAGTTTCCAGATGTGAAGAGGCTGTTCTCTGCCCGGCCCAGAGGAGCACTGACTGCGGCAGCGGTTGGGAGCTCCATCATACGGGCCATTCGGTACCTTTCCTACAGGCAGAGGAACGCCCCATGCCTTCATTTCCTTTTACAAAGGCCATCTGACAAAGAATTTACTCAGAATTTCAGAATGTTCTTTGAATACTGTCAGCTTACAACTAATGTCACTTAAATATTCTGCTGGGTACCAAGTCAGTCGTATTTGAGGTAGGGAACTTGTATCACTGAACGTAGCAACTACTGTGACACAGCCTGGCTGAGCGCTGGTGCATCAGCATAATGAAATGCGGGATCAATGGCATTCAGCATGATGAAAGGTCATTAGCTTTAATGAAGTGAAGCATCCCAGGCTTGCAAGAAGTAGCAACCTTCAAGCCTGCTACAACTTCCTCTCACAGAAACTAAACAGAACAAAAAAAAGTTATCTCAAAGCCCTAAAACTTCAAAAACTTTGTATTTATATACTGTAAATCTTTGCCATTTTAAACGTTAAGAAGCTTTTCAACAAAGCTAGAACTAAAATCAGAAGTGGCTCTTGGACAAAACGTTTTCGTAACCTGGTCAAACTGTCATCCTTTGCTTTGGGATTAAATCCATCCAAGGGTCTAAAAAAAACTCACAAGTGAGCAAGTCTCATCCTTCATCCTTACAAAAAAAGGTGGGGAAAGAAAAGCCTTCACAAGTGAGGGGGAGAGGACAGCCGACCAAACAGGGTCGCACAGCAAGTTGCTGACACAGTCGAGAATAGACTCTAGGTCCCTCTGACTTCCTATTCCCCCGCTCCAGCTGCTCCCCACGCCGTGCTCCTCACTGCCCACGCTCTGCATTTGGTAGGGGAAATGCTCTAGTGCAACACGCCGTGATCCCAGGGTGAAAACAGCCCGAGTTCTCACATTAAACAGAACAAACCATTTCAAACCTACCGTGTTTCTTACATTGTTCAGGACAAAAAGGAAGCCTGAGGATGCAAACCAACCACCTGCAATTCTTCCTCAAAGACACAAATTTAATTAAAAACTCCTTGAAAAAAATAGAAACCCATTCAAGTTTGGCCCAGAGAATCCCACCATTCACTTTGCTAGCAGTGAAAATACCTCTTGCTGTCCAAAAACTACATACCAGAGCACAGCCAGAGCTTCAGAGAGCATTGCTTTGTTCATTTTTAATCTGCTTTTAGCTAGGGAAGAGCTTGCAGGTTCCACACGTTCTTGGCAAAGCACGTGAGGAGGAGCCGTGCCTCCAAACTGCCCTCTTTGCTTGCTGGGAGTGCAGCGCTCAGGCACGATGACATGGCAGAAAGACCGTGCTAAGCATTCACACCTCATGGTGCCAGGCGTGAACAGGGCAGACTCGGTCCTGTGTTTACAATACATACAAACATTTTTACTTTGCTCACTATAATTATAACTCTCCCTCTGAAAGAACACTCACAAGGGTGGTACTTTGCTGGTGTTGCAGAAGCGGAGTACAGGAGGGCAGAGCTACTCAAGGTGGTTTGCCAGCAATTTAGCTACAGCAGCAAAAAAACCCAGAGCAAACTGCTGCCGGCACCTTCCCGGGTGAGCTTTCAATGCTGTGGAGATAACTGTGCCATCACCCGTGCCCGCGGTGGCTTGCGTCAGCCAGCACACACCACCGCAGCCTGGATCTGCGCTGAAGTTTGTTTACTGCCTCCTCCCCGGACGCCCTGGCTTAGTTAGTCACATCTTTCCACCTCCTTTGGGCAACTAAGAGAGCACCCGTCCTCCCGCTGCTGTCAGAGCACGATTGCAATCATGGCACAAAGACAACTTTCAGGCGTATGTGCACTGCAACAAAGTGCCCGGCTTGGGAACAGGGAAATGGAAAGATTAACATATTACAGATAATGCTCATAAACACCTCCAGCAACATGTATTTCTATCTCAAGAGCAGAAGACTGAAAGATTATTGTATAGCTGTATTTTTATAGGGCACTTTGCAAATTTAACTCACAGGCAAAGGCTGCAAACAAGGCAGAGCGGAATGCAGATAGATCAGGGCAATGGATTCACCACGTAAAGGCTGCACTGGAGCAGGGATTTGTCGCAGAAGGAGACACGTTACTTGGGTGTTTTGGATTCTTTATTATTGATTGCTAAATTATGGCTCACTGCTTGAAAAAGAGAATTCAGGCTCTATGAGATGACAATATCCTACCCGATACATGCACTGTCTTGGCTCAGCTGGTGTTTTGTAGCGCTTCTTTGGACCAAACCTCCTCACACCTACAGGGCTGTGGAACGAGTAAAACAAGTGACAATAATATTCAAGTGCTCATTGTAAACAAACAGCACTGCAAACACCAGCCTAACTTATGCCACTTTCTCTTTTTCTAATGCCAAGAGGGAACTTTGAGTCGATACCTCAAACCACAGAAGGATAGATGGAGAGTCCCCCAAAAGTCCCTCTTGGTCCCCAAACAGGGGGACAGGGGTGAGGAAATGCCACCACAGTGCTTGTTTGTGTCTCACAACGTGCTGCCTCAGGTGCTGGTCCCTAATTAGACCACCCTGCGCATGGGGAGCTGCCACAAGCTGGGATTTGGAAGGGTGGGAGGAAGGAGCTCACCTCAGCTTTCAGTGCATGGCAGGAAGGGCTCTCGGGACAGGGAGGCACAGAGAGCTAATGCCTACGGAGAGAAAAGGTCTTCTCACACACTTCCAGTGTTTCCTGACACTAGAAATGTAAGTAAATTGACTTGTGTTTTAAGGACAGCGGGAGAGCTGGAAGGCTGCCCAATGGTCCATGCCGTCATTAGGAAATCTAGTGAACTAAGATGACAAAACGAGCTCAAACCTCCTGTACGATGGGCAGAAGTGCCAAAGACAGTATCCCAGGCTCATGCAAATCTGCACTGCCAGTTTCCTGCAGGCCCTCATATGCATCAGGCATCTGAGATGGGTCTCAACACTTCAAGGCACTGTTTCAGACTCCAGAGGGGATTATCCTCTCCCTCTACTCGCAGAACAGTGGAGTAACATCACTGTCTCCAAGGAAAGGAAGAGAGCAGTAGCTTAAATCAGTATTTCCAAAAGCAAAGCTCCTGATGTGACAGAGGGCATGAATTGATCCACAAAAACAACCCTGAAAAATAGGAGAAAATCAATGCAACAATTGAACAGGAGGGGTTCAGGCTCTTTTGACTAGACTGTACACAGAAGCTCCAGCCTGTACAAAACCATGCATGGATTCCTCTTTCCAAAAGTTGAGATGGATCCTGGAGTAAGAAACACCCACTTAGGCAGCCTCCGCACATCTCCACAAGGCTAAAAACTGCTTTTGTTTAGCAAGTGATCCATGGAAGGACAGACAACTCTACACAAAGCAAACGGAACAGAGGTGGGAAGCAAATGCAGTGTCATCAGTGGTCTGAGGTAACCAGATCTTCACTGATCCAGAGACACGACTTGAGAATGCGACCCCAAGGGGAGAAGACTCAACCAGCATTCAGTTCTTTCAGAAAAATCCATTCTCTTGGCAAGAAAGCACCATGCTTCAGTTTTCATCACAACTTTCAAGAGCCCACTGCAAGAGCTTACTTGGACAGCTAATCCTCAGAGCCACAAATTAAGCCAGTGGGAAAGCAACTGCCAGATTTGCCTCATCCAAAAGCCTGGAGAGATGAATTGGCAAATAGGGCAATAAGGTGCCAAGGGGAGGTCAGTCAGTTTGTCAGCACCCTCCACAGAAGGGGTGGTTTAATTCAGATCTTTCTACCTTCTGAGAGGGAAAGGAAAAGAAGGCTCTGGGCTGCAAACTTCAGGGCATATGATGTGGTTATGCCACTCCTGTTGGCAAGGTTACCAAAGAAGGTTACTTGGAGAAACCAGACATTGCCCCTGGGCTTCCAGCATGCACGAGAGACTCTGCTGTCTGCAGGGAGAGCTGCAGGAAGAGCACAGGCTAACAGAACATCCTTTGGGTCCACACTCATCAGTGCTGAGACTGGAAACTTCCAGACTCCCTGACTGCACAGATTGGAGCCAAGACAAATGTGAACATACAATTGGGATGATGACAAAATACAGTGACAGTACGAGACGGGGAGTCACTGGCCCCCAGCCCGAGATGAGGGATGCCTGGGCAGCCCGTGCGTGCCCCGATGCAAAGCTTGCCTGGACAGTCGCCCCTTCTGCATTATGTGAGCAAATCCGAACTGGCAGGGTGAAAGTGTGCCAATTCAGGGGCTGCGTCATGCAGCCACAGTGTTTTTCATCACATATGAAACAGCCTAAAATTGGATTTACCATCTCATGGAACCATGGCCTTTTCCCTCAAGTCTTAAGCAGATCTCATTAAGGGGGAAAAAAAGGTTTCTTTATGGGCGGGAGGAGAAGATAGGGGAAAGGAAGGAGGAAAAGAGAGAGAGGTGTTAACATTGGGGAGCCATGTAACAAGGCAGACTCTTTCCACAGCAATGGTTATTCTGGCTTCCTTATTTTCGAAGGGGGGAAGGGATAGCTGAAGAGCTATTTGCAATCTAACTTCAAAGGCTTTAGTCGGCTGGGAAGCTAAGTCATGCATAAAAGGATGGTAGAGTGGCAAGAAAATACCCCCTACAGATAAATTAGTCAGGGAATGTTCTCTGCTTCTCCCAAAGACTTTCATACAGCCAGACTGGCTTTACCCAGGTAAAGCCCTTTTCAGACATCAGGTTCAGTGATGCTGGGAACAAACCAGCCAAATCCAACAGAGGAATTAAACAGCCTCTCTGAGAAAGAGAAAGGCAGTGGTAAGTACGCAATGGGCTTCTCTGTCATTTTCTGCCGTCTCAGCTATTACCAATAGATTTTATTCTGAGGTCTGTCCACACTGAGAAGATGCAGAGCTCGAGGCAGCATTTGCCTCCATGAAGATGCAAGGAATTCAGAAGAAATCACACAGTATAGAGAACTCATTTCCCAAATGGTTCTAAAATGCTCTATTTTGTTCTTCACACTTGTGCATGCAGAAACGCACCCACATTTCTACAGAGCAGAAAGTTCTTTATAATCAAAGATAAAGAAGGAAACTGGCAACACTAGATCAGAGTCCACCTATAAATAAAAAAACCAGAAGTGCAATAATTGAATGTGCAGAGTACGCAGATACCTTCCCGTTCAGGGCCAGGCAGGAGCTCACATACTGTTCCCTGAGCTTACCTTACACCCAAAGCCTTATGTCAAATGAAGCCACGAATTCAGATCTTGCTACCAACAGGGCGACAAGAAAGTGGATAAGCTTGGAAAACAGTCTAGCTCCCCAGCCGATAGCAGCCTACTGAAGAATAGGTTGTACACATGCTGTATTTAAACAGGTTCTAATCAGCAGAACTAGGCCAATTTGATATTCTTTCCCTTTTACATACTACTACTATACCCTCGAGTATCTGAAATCACGTGGCTGTTACTCTTACAGCAGCAATTTCAGTGCTCTGTTGAGTGCTCTCTGCATTTCCAGCATTCACAGCAACAGCAGTTTCATTTACAAGACCTGGATGTCTGCAAAGCAACCTGCGCAACGTAGAGTCTCCTCAGAAAGGAGAGCAGAAACAAAGGAATCGAGGCCTTGAAGGACAACGGGCAAAAGCAAAAAAAGACGACTTTTTGTCAGATCATTCATGGATATCATCTTTCAATGCTCTTCTGCTCGCTGCCGTCTGCCCTCAGACCCAGGTGCCATGAGGGTATCCCCGAGGCAGCAGTTCAGACACTTGTCTTCCTTCTCGAGAGGCATCCCAAATGGTGAGCCTGGCCTGCCTGTCCCTTTGCAAAGGCTTGAGCTATTCCTGCCCTGAATTTCTAGGACGCTGTCCTGATCTGCTCATGCAGCTGGGAAGCAATGAGGCCCAACTGGTTTTGGCACCGGTAAAAAACTCAGGAGCCCGTAGTCCACAGCTGATGGAGGTAGCCCAGAGCAGCCCTTTCCAAACAAGTATGGCTTTTACTCTCCAAAAGTTAATTCCAAGAGTTAAAGTCCTGATTTTTATGTGAGCCTTTCCTTTCCCTGAATGCTTTTGCTGAGATGTCATGAACCCTTCACTGCTGGCCTGGGAGGTCACCAGACTTAGCACTAATTTCCTCCCAGGAGCTCTCTTCTATCCCAGAACCAATTATTTGAGAAGAAATAAAAAAGCATGAAAGAGGGAACGTACTGTTAATAAGGTCTTTAGGATCTTGTTATCATCTTAACTGCGGTCACGGTGGCAACACAGTATGGTTTCAAATAAGAAAGCTTGCAGCCTTCTGTTCTGGAGACGGCCACTGCCATCGTTCCAAGACAGGACAATAGGACATCTGCTGAGTTTCTCAAATTCCCAGCAAAACTGCTGCCAAGTCCAGTTCAGCCAGTCCACCTGACTCGACTGTCCGACAAAAAGCATTTAACCCCTTTGGGTAAAGCCCCCACTGCAGGTGGGGCAAGCGCTCAGACCTGTCAGGACATCACAGTAGAGAACGACCACAGGGAACGAGAGGCTCATGAGACAGAAACTTCTCTCTCAGTGGCTGTGGCCAGACTGTGAGCCCTTTGCAGCAGCGACCACAAATGATGACTGGCACCCTAATGAGCTTAGCAGGCTCCACTCATTTTCTGAGCATTACAGCACAAGCTAACAAGTCCTTCCCAGCAAAGTGCTGTAGATGCAATAAAACCCAGAGAAACTTCATTCTGAGGAGCCTATTTAAGCAGCTAAAGGGGCTGAGTAGAGATGTTCTTCCTCAAAAGTAAGGGTGAGACCAGCAAGAAACAGTTCCCCTTTGGTAACATTTCTCTTCTCTTACGGATCTCCTCTCTGGAGACATCTTGAATTTTTCTCTGCTTTATTTCCTGCTTAGATTTTCCTTCTCTTGCTGTACCCTGATTTAACTAAGTGCAGTCAGAGTAGAGAATCAAGCTCATCAGCTGAGGTACATAACATGTTCATTAAAACACTAAAAATCTTCCTCATTCCAAGACAAAGCCTAAAGCAATATCCAGCCAGAAGTACCTTCAAGTTGTCCCTCTCCAAATCCCGCTCAGTGAGGGAAAGGCAACTTTTTCCCCATACCACTCCTCTCGGGTGATGGAAACATAACCCTGTGGCTGCCAGCTGTTGACTGATCCCTTAACAAAAATAATCTCTGTGTGGGACATGACATTTCTCATGGCCTTCTTTCTAGAAGATACCAAACTTTTGATATCAAACTATCCCCACTAATGCAAAATAAACTGTGTAACTGCAACTGTAACTGTTCTAAATTACCAGAGTGGAAATACCCCACAGCTGGGCCACATTCCCCCTGCCATTTGGGCAGGTATAAAATATTCAGAAGAGAGACAAGAGGTGAAGAATGCTGATTTCCCCACCTGTCCTCTAATCAGCAAACAGGAGGTTTAAAATAAACATGTGGAAACACTTTTCACCTAGAGGGAAATTCAGCTGTGTACCTCATTGCCACAGGATACCGCCAAGACTCAGAAGTGCAGATGGGTTTAAAAATGGATTAGAGGTCTGTGGAAGATGGGTCCACCAGCAACTGCTGAACAAGATCACGTTCTAATCTGCTGGTCAGGAGTAGCAGAGGAACCCCTGTGGAGCACCGCATACAGCCCTGCTGCTACGGGGTTTTTGCACAGCACAAACAGCTCTGACCTTCCATTGAAGCTCTTGCAGTAACCTAGAGAAAATAACCCCCTACACCACAGACAACCAAGGAAAGGTAAAGACGTGCCTTTTCCTCGCTTACTCATGACTTAGTCCAAAGTCTCTTTCTGTTCTCTCTTGCAGCAAAGCCATCATCAAACTCTACCACAGATGACTGCTCAAGCAGAAGGGCTGCGTGCACACTGGTAGAGCCACTCGGCAGCAGACAGTGCCAGGCACATTCTGCTCCTCAGACTGACCACCACAGCCCTCAGGCTCTTTCAGACCTCCCCATGCTTGTAACACTTATTTTACTCACTTCCTTAATAAACGCTTAAAGAGCTATACTAAAATGATCAAGATGAGTGCAAAGCCCCACAGAAGCACATGGCAGTGCAGCATCTCTACGGCCCAATGTGAGCAGACACACCTCAACCACTCTCAACCACACAGCTCTTATTTTTATCTTTTAAAGCAGCTTTCCCATTAGATTGGTTCATTAGTTTGAAGTTACATATGAACTCTTGAAAAGGCTGGTTACTCATTTAAAGAGCAATGTGGAACACTTGTGAGAAAGGCACAAAACCAGCTGAACACGGCTCTGGACTTAGGCACTCCGTGTGCTGCTCACGGACTCAGGGGACCAGCATAGGCACCTTGGGGTGGTTGTTTTTTTTTCATATTTTCCAATTTTTTTCCTGGACAATAGCAAAATGGTTGTAGCACCATGATAACAGTTGCTCACATTTATCTGCATCCTTCAAAGACAGTATTTCAGTTATCTGCACTGGAAACTCTCGTCCACATCTGCTGACCAAAATGCCACATTTGGCAACTGCTTAGCAACAAGGGTTGAGAACTCTCTCCAGAGCTGTGTGCCAGCATTAAACCAGCTCCTGCTTCCACCAAATAACACTGCTGTTGCCTGAAATATATTTATTTTGCCTGGGACATGCAAGACACCAGAAATAACAAGCTGCTTTGGGAGAAACGAAACCTGGAAAGAAGCCACCCACTTCAGCAATCCCTCCCCAGGCTCCAGAGGGAACATCTCCCTGACATGTACAACGCATGCTAATCCTGCACAGCAGGAGAAGGACACACCACTTAGACATAATAAGCTCAAAACTATACTGCTCACTGTGAAACACAGCTCTTTGGGGAAAAATCTGGATATAAGAAAGCAGCTCTCACTGCAAACCATCCACAAAAGCAGCAGACACAAGATTCCTTGTCAGGCCAGCAAAGAGCTGTTTCAAGCCCAGGAAAAAGAAAACCCAGTGCTTCCTTCAACATTGCCCACCCTGCACCTTCCTCAGCCCTCTTCTTCCTAAGGCTCCGTGTTATTGCACTCATTGACTCCAGGAGTTTGGCCAGTGCTAAGTCTGAGGACATCCCACCTTCAGTGCTTGAAGGTGCAGGCAAGGAGGAAAGATGGGAAGGACTGGATCCTGGCAACACCTCTGTGCTTCTCCTCTTCCTCCCCTCCTCACCATTCTCGGAGCCTTTTTGCCAGCAATCACTCTGCCTGATACAGAGAGGGAGAGATACTGGGCAAAACGCAGGTAAGCTGCTCAAAGGGGTGTGATAAATTGCACTCAGTACATTTACCAGCTCCCCAGAACATGTGTTCGGAGCAGCCAGCAGATCCAAATGCCACTAAGAAGCGCCTAAGCCAAACACCCAAGTCCCGACAAGTGAAAACTGGAAGTTCCGCTACAGCTGTCTGACCCCTTTTGCAACCAAACCTCCAAACCATAAGAACTGCCGCCAGCTTCGAGTTCAAGCAGCAGTTTCGCTTCCTCCCTGCGCCGTGCCTGCGCAGCGCTCGCAGTGCCCTCTATGCAAAGAGCGATTGCCGAAGCCCAAGCCGCGAACAACTTCCTTTACTCAGACTGCTCCTGAAGCAACACTTTTGCAGTGCCTGGAGGAGTGAACCTACTCCAACCTGGAGACGAGTGAGAAACCCCAACTTGCTGTCTTGGTGTTTTACAAGCACCTTGACCTCATCAGGCCTGTCTGCACTGCTGGGAACTTGTGAAAGCAGCCACTAGCTTTATTTTAGCACTAAACAAATGAAAAACATTTTAAAATACATACAGGGGGTTTATACCATTTTCTTTCCTTTTTATTTTTAAATACTTTGGTTTTAGAGCTGAAAAAATTGAGCAACCTTTTTTCTCATGATGAATGGGCATTTCCAAAAGCAAGCACTGCACTTTCATGATAAACCCTGAGATAGCAGCAAGAGTCTGGAGCAAAGGAGCCCTCGTAGGCACATATGTGATGTGCAGAGTTAACGAACTCTTGGGTTTCGTTTTGAGTTTTGCCCCATCTTCACTAGGCACAAACAAGTACCCCAAACTGAAAATTAAAATTAATAGAAGGGAGGAGGCAAAGTCATGGGACTCAAAATTGATGCATACGGAAAAAATTTTCTTCTGATGAACTGTATCTATTTAGGGGACTCCGGGAAAGGCAACAGCCAGCAGAAATTTGAATAAGCGCTCGTCTGTTCACCGCTCTGTGTCAGACAGACACATATAGAACACAGCGGCTGCTCCATCTTCTTCAAAACCAGACCCAGAAATTAGTGCTGTTCTGGCGGCTGCCAGCACAATATGTTAACAGCAATTATTTTCTCAATATTTCTACTGATTACCTAACACACTGGCACATTTTCTCAGTGTCACTGCACGTTGCAACACACACTGCCATCCAGTAACCTGTCTGCATTCCTTCGGTCACTTTTCACAACCATCAAGATTCAAAATGCAACTAGAATGATAATGGGTTGGAACCACAAGGAAAACGTGTCACTCCAGTGTGAGGCTTCACAGCCCGCGTTTATGACATCCGGACATTCAGTATTGTCACTGCTAGGATCCGTGTGTTGGGAGAGAGGAAGAACTCTGTAAGCAGCAAGAGGAAGGGGCCAAGGGCTCTCTACCTGTCAACAGTCTGCAGAGCTCAGACATGCAAAAGTACTCTGCCATAATCTATAGGCTGCGGTGAAACACTGCAATTTGGATCTAAGCTTCCAGAGCGGCAGAGTTTACACAAACACAAAATTAAGCAGGGCTCTACCTATTAAGAAGCAACTCAGTTCTACATACCCAGTCTAGGAACTGAAAATTACAGAAAGTCACTGGTGGCAAAACAGAGAACAAACTGAGCTGTGGCAGGAGTATAATCAGCAACAGTGATTTACAAAGGGGGTGGCAATGTCATTTTGATTAGGTATGCAAACTGCAAAAGCCTCAAAGTCTTGGCCTGGTACAAGAGAGTAAAAGAACCACTCAGCCTCCCAACCACAGCCTGCTTTCTATTTTTCAGTTACACTCCAGAGCTTTTCACCATTTCTAGCTCTGTTACCAAGAAGAGACGAGTTCTCTCATTCTACTGAAGAGGTTAGGTATCCAAAACACCCAAACCGTATCAGCCAACTATTTCTCCATTTATTTTTTTCCCCTCCATGAGCATACACGTATGAAGGGGTGCCTCACCGGAAACACCAGATGAATCCCATGCAATTCTGCTCTGAATAAATGACTGTAAAAACTGGCACTGGGCTTGTTACCTCTCGCTGCTTCCTGTACTGGCCAGTCAAGCCCTCTGCATTGCTAACCACCAGTTTTGCAAGTACTCCAAGAATCAAACTGGAGACAAACACAAAAAGTCAGAAGTCAAACACAACTTAGCAAACACAAAGAGACTTCTCTACTTTGTATGAATTTTCAAAGGAGCAGCAGGCTGCACATGGTACATTATCACCACGTACAAGGAGACAGACGCTGCTCGTGGTCTTCCAGTATCAGCTCTGAAAAAAACTGTAAGGTAACAATATCCTGCGTTTCCACTACTTTGGGAGCCAGGACATCCTCACCTTGGCCAGGTTAGACAAGAACTGACTCTCAGCCCTGAGCATCCCTCAGAAGATGTGGGGCTGCAGCCCTGCCCCAGCATGTGTCCTCCTCAGGTAGCAGAGACTGAACAGATCTCGGAGGTCTCAAAAGAGTCCAGCATAGAGTCAGATTGAAACCATCTTTTGAGGGATTTGTGTACTGCCTTTCTTTTCAGAACAAGCTTAAACTCCACAAGATCCCCTGAAGTCGCTGTGGCTCCTTGCTGCTGTTGTGCCTGGGTCAGGGAGGGTAGAACAGAACCCACAGTTTAAGTAGCTCACTCTCATTTTAATTTCACAGGTTTAGCATGGCTGGTGTAATCCACATGTAAAACCACAGCAGTCATCCAAATCTTTGCTGCCTGGGCATTGGCTGGCTGCATTTCTGGAAATTCATGGTCATAACATATACCTATTTTCTGAGTTTCCATTAGGAACCTGTTCTGTCAGGCATGATCGCATTCGCAAGAGCTCAGGAGGCAGGAAAATTTGAAAAAGCGTTTATGAAACTGGGCATAAATCACAGCTCTCAGGTTTTTCTCCCTCCTTCAATTAAAAAAATACGTTCAGATCAACCGTTCCCCACACCTACTCCCCCCCCCATCTCCCTCCAGAAACGATGAAATCCCACTCCAGCTGTAAATCGGATCCCAGGCGTACCCATATATATTATACATACATAACAGCTACTTACGGGCATAAGGGCTCTTGCACAGTTACTGTGGAAACCAAGGTATCAAATTTCCTGGCTCTTAAGACTCTACCTTCTCAACGTTAATGTGCATTTACCTTGAATAAATCACTTCTGCACTCGCAGCCCAGAAACATCCCGTAGTAGAGTGTGTTTGGGTTCATCTTTAGCAAGCTCCATCTAACTGGCTGCCAACGTCCCAGGAACACAGGGCTGCCTCCTACCCTGCACAACCTGCAGATGGGTGCAGGGTACAGGAGGAGAGAGCATCCTTCTGCAGGCAGAGACTGACTCACTCCTGCAGAGCACAGCACAGCTCCAAGCAACATCAACCGCTCCTGGGACAACCAGTGCAGGTACTGCTGACAGAGAAACCGAAGCCCCTCACATTGCCTGAACAGCACCAGGGCTCGTGACAACTAAAGGTCAAACTTGGCTCTGTAGGAAAGGGGAATCATTTACCAACTACTGAAACATAGCCCGGTCTAGATGGGGATGCAGCAGTGTGGAGCAGCCAAGACACGATGCAGTGTCTTGAGGAGAATGTCATCACATCCTGCTAAAACTCTGGAGGGACAGTGTGACACTTCAGCATAAATTTCTTCCAGTTCTGGCCATGACCACACAAAAACCCCAAGACACTTCAATGTGAAGTGCAAATTCAGCCCAGATGTAACCTCAGGGACTTCAGCAGAGCTCACTGTAGGGTTGAGCCTGATCCACCTCATCTGTGCATAAACACAGCTCAGAAATTCTCCCTGGGTAACAGCGAGAGGATTCGCTGTACACGCTGTGACTTGTCACAGGGATGCCAACACTGTCCTGTAAGAGGCATCTCAGCATCCAGCACGGCATTTAAAACATTCACAACAGCTGAGTGAGACATCGAGGGGTGCCAGCAACAGCAGTGGCTTCCAGGGTGTCTCAGGCTGCTGTGCTCTGTGCGACTTCCAGCTTGCTCCCCAAACCATTTGCAAAAATTCACAGCAAGCAGCAGGAAAATACTTTCACTTCATTCATGGTTAAAGCTCTTTATTTTTATGATTGTCTTGGGCATTTTTAAGGCACCCCTCTCACCACAGTAACTAGGTGCTTAGCCAAACTACCAGGAGTCTGTTGATCTCTCAATTAAAAAGAACTTCTGTACTTACAAATCTGGAAGAACACCACTGTCAATCATACACTCTTCCTATTACACGCTGGCTATGCACACCAACTAGTACGTTCACACGAGCTGAAACATGAAAGGCATCACTAGTGTACAACAAAGTGACGTGTTACGATCGTGTCACCCTCCCCAGCACACACGGGCAGGGCCTCTTCCTGTAACAAGCCCAGCCAAAACGACACCTGGCTCAGATGGGATGCCAGAACGTCAAACTGTACTTACTTAACCTTTGCACTTCTGAAACAGCAAAGATCCTGTGAAAAGGAAATAGTTACAGTTCTTTCCTTGTTATCTCTCAGGAACATAGGAAGGAAAGTTTGTACATTGCTACACTCAAAAATTCTCCAAAAATACAGAAGCAGCTCAGCTGCTTTCTTTCCTTGTCACCTTCTAGATTCTTGAGGAAGCCCTCTCTGCCTTGTCTTCCTGGCAGGTTGTGCCATTTGTAAGGGACCCCTTTTCTCCTCTTACCTCGTACTGCTCACATCCCCCTCTGTGCCACCTCTCAGTGCTCATCCCTTGCTAAGCCTAGCAAGACTTTCTCTGCAGACCATAATCACTGCTCTGAGATCAGAGTTAGGTGTTGCAGATAGATGCACAGCCTTTCCTCTCCCACACCCAAACTCCCTTCTAAGCTCTGGCTTACGACTATCATAGCAGATCTTGAAATCAAGCTCTGGGGTCTTGCTTGATAAATCAGAGCAATTGCTGGGGCTTGGCTGTACCTCCTTTACTTATGGCAACTCTGGGGCAGTTAATTTGCCTGATAATTTGACAGCACTTCACCTATAGAACAAATGTTACCATCTTAGCAATCACTGACAAAAACTGTGCTTGTTTTGACGGGGAATAGGAATGAGTCTTTGAATATCTCCTACTGTCTCAGGAAAAACTTCCCTGCAACTTTACTGGCATCCTTACGAATCTTGAGATTTTCCCAGCTAGAACATCTGCCCAAAGAGAGCTGGCCTGGGGCTGCTCCAACCCTGAAGTAAATAACAAGTCCAAACTCTCTGCCCTTTATTGCTTCCTCCTGATACTTAATGAGCCCTCCCTACGTGAATACATCATTTTTGCTCTGCTCCCCACACCACACAGTCACCAGAAATATTCGGGTTTGCTTTCCCTCTGTTCTGCTGGAGGATTCTCAGAAGGACTGGAAGTTGAAAAGTGGTATCACAATAGGCTGAAGCCCGAAGTTCAGCTTTCCAGCCCTCAGACAGACTCAATGCCTCTCTCTAACTCAGTTGGAAAGCTGCGGCTCAAATTTCAGCCTATGTTAAGTCACCGTTCAGCTCTGCTCCTTCAGCAAAAGAGAAGGAAGCCAGGAGAGCCTTTTTCTAAAGCAAAAAAATGGGGTGGGGAAGAAGAAGGGCGGGGGTAGGAAGCAAACACATGCAGATTGTTTTCTATGCATCAGAAGGAGAATGAAAGACACAGACAACTTTTCAAACATGCCAGAATAGCTCAGTGTGATTTGCAACCACGAGGAGGTTTGAATTAAGAGGTCCAACAGCAAACATCAGACTTTTGGGGGTGGGGAGGAGACAAATAAGGCAGCAATGACCTGCATGGCGACCCTGCTACCACCTTCCTGACTTCTGCAGAAGATCGAGGTATTTATACTATTTCATATCACAGAACCATCGACATGAACTTCTGACACAGCATCTCATTAAGGGGGGACAAAGACTTAATACGGCCTTCAACATTAGCACACCACTGCCCCATATCACAACACACAAATATATAAGACCCCAGCCAGTCCCCCAATGCTGATCTCGCTATAGAGAGTGCCTGACCCCACATACCACGCTAGTATTCATCCGTCTTCCTAAACATGCTCAGAATTGGCTGCAACACTCTTGCTCAAGAGTAAGGAGAGCAGATACAAGCCTGGAATGGCAAGGAGATGAGGGATGCCTTCCTCATTTTTTCAGACAAACTAAGAGTAACCCCTCTCAAGACTGCCAGATCAAGCTCAAGGAATCTAAACTCCATTCCTAATTAACACATCATCAGGTCCCACCGGCCAGGGATCTGCCTCTCAGGAGGGGAGCCTGGGCCAGCCTAGATGATGAATGAGACCTCAAGCAGCTGAACTGTTTCAAAGGCTGAACTGGCAACTGCAAGGACATGCAGGTTCGGAAAGGCACGTAGGAAGAACAAAATATTCAGTACAGTTACGGTATTTTTTCTGTTTAGCACTGAGACCTGCACTACACTATTGCTGCAGAGCTTTTCCTCCGGTTAAGCTCTCTGCAAGCCTACAGCAAAGAAGCAGCTCCTCCTCTCCCGAAACGCAGCCACTTCTGGGGTGAAAACCTCACAACTGCACTGGAGGGAAATCCATTCTGCCAGCTTAACCCCAGCAAACTTTCATGAGTAAATTAAACCGATCTACCCCTCTCAGGACATTTACACAAGACCAGCCCTTACTGCAGAGTTCTCGCACACCAGGGACAGCAGTTTCATTTGCTTGAGTGCCTATTACCACACTGAGGAGAAGGGTCTGGCATTTGCAAAGATCTGTATTTTGACCATTCCTTGACACAGCAGAATAGGACTGACACATCCACTGCAGCGATACGCACATTTGTTGCGACAGACCTCCCAAACAGACACGCCACGCAACGTAATTTCTCTGTCTGCTGGCACCATTCCACACCGTTAAGCTCTCGCTGTCCCTTCAGCCACAAATGCCCCAGCAGAGGCAGCAAGCTCCGCTCTATTATTGGAAGACTCAGTGGAGCACATCCCCCACGAGCCAACTACCTCCCCCTTTCAACTGAGCAAAGCGAGTATTAAAACCCAGCAACTGTCTCCCGTTCAAACCAGATGGCATAAATAGCTGGAGAGCTATCAAACAAAGTATACATTCAATACTTCGGCGTAACATGAAAGCCCTGTTAAGCAAATGTCAGTACACACCCCTCTCACTTGGGGACCAAAGCAATGGTAGAAAGTGCTCGATTTAACTCCTCTATTGGCTTAAGTGTCTGTCGACACTCGGGACATTCACACGGCGTGAGCACTGGCCAAACTTCCGTGGCTTGTGCAGTCCTTGAGCTCTCCTGAAGCTATAAATTGCAGCAGGCTGCTATTATAAACAAGGAAAGCTGGAGACTGGCAAGTTGATTAAGACCATCACTTTGTGTCACATCTAACTCATTTCCAGCTGCCTTGAGTAAAAGAAAAAGCCACCAGCAACCCTACGCTCTAATGGCACTAAAAGAAAAGAGCAAATCCCTGCCCTGTCCAGCTCTGGGGATATGCGCAGAGCTTCATAACTCAATTCCAGCTTGCTTACCTCGTCCATTTTTTCTGAAGTTGGAGTCTGGTCACCAGGCACCATTTCTTTAGCCTCTGAGGTCTCAGCTTTGGAGGTTCTGCTCAGCTGATCAATGGGAGTCATGCTGGCCTCTGACGTCCCTCGGGAATTCTGACCCAGAGAAGCCGTCCCAGGGATGGGCTCATCGTCATCAGAGTCGGGTAACGGTGTTGGGCTAATGTCCTCCAAGCCAGTGCTGGAAGGGCGCGAGGAAGGTGTCTGACCTCTGTAGCCAGGCTGAGAGTTCGAACTGTTCATTGGGATGGGTGAGAGCTGGGAAGAAGAGGAGGAAATAGGGCTACCTTCCATTCGGATCTCGTTATCCGAGTCATGCTCGTTAAGAAAGGGTAATTTTGTTCTCTGCTCTTTTAAGAGCATCTCAATCCTTGAGTCCAAACTGTTATGCTGCATTTCTGACTCCATGGTGGGGGTGCCAGGGGTCTCGCTTCTCTCTGGAGTCTGAGAGAAGGATGCTGTGCTCGGTTCAGGAACAGAGTTTGAGTCGGGCAAGGGTGGAGGCTCCTCCTGTTTCTCCTTCACCGGGACAAAATCAATGTTAGCGGCAGTGCTGCTTTCCACAACCATCTCAGTGGGAGGTGGTGCAGGTCTTCGGTACTCTGTTTCCCTGGAAGTTTGGGGAAACTGCTGCTCATCGGATTGGGGAAATACAGCTGGTGCTTGGTAAGGAGAAAAGGCAGATTTGTAGCTCGAAGAACTAGAGTGGCTCAGGGGAGGAGTGTGAGAGAACTGAACTGGCTCCTGCTGATGGGATTTGTACGTACTAAACTGATGCTCCGACCCTCGGTAAACACCTGCAGAGTTATGAACATAGTGATGTCCTGGTCGACGGTTGTAGGCATCTGTAAATTTTGTTTCGTGTCTCCTGGGTTTGTACCCACTGTCCTGCCCAAAATGGTACACGGGTGTCGTCTGACGACTAGAATAAGTGGAATCCTGGGAAAACGGCGTCCCTAACCGTGGGGTGTGAGGTGTTCCTTGGGACTGTGGGGTAAACTGGCTGTAGGAGTTTGGGGTGTCTTGCCGACAGCTGGAATAGGCTGTGTCGTGGGAAAACGGCGTGCTGCTGTTGGGGGTAACAGATGATCCCGCAGAAGAAAGGTTACTGTCTTTCAGGCGCTTCAGGGAATCCGTCAACTGTAAAAATAGACCAGAGAAAAGCAACTAAACACACACTTTTAAAAAGATATTTGTCTAATCCATTTGGTTTTCAGATGAGTTGAGTACCCCGGAGTTTCGCACTGATCTCCATAGGAAAAAAAAAAGGTTACAGTATCCCTGAAAACACAAACCATCATCCATTATGAACAGTTCCCTTCGATCTAAGAAAAAGGCAAGCAAAGAGGAACTTGTCTATAAGAGGAGGAGGAAGAAAGCAGATATAACAGTATTCCTTATAAGCTGCACCCAAGAGTATCAGGTGAACAGGAGACTTGCACAATACTTAGCTAAGAGTTTTAGTTTCTCTCAACTATGTAAGGCTTGTCTAAATTGTAAATAGGAAAGATAATTAAGAAAGTTCTGAAATATTAAATTATTCATTTATCTTTGTTTTGTGAACAAATCAAAACACACAAATCAGCAAACTGCCAACCTGCAACCAAACCTAGCAGCAAGGCTTTGTGTTGGTCTGGCTGAGGAGTTGACCCACCATCCTGCACCAAACACCTCTAACAATGAGGGAGAAGGCTGCAGGTATAAAAGGCACAGAAAGTTCTCAACTGCCAGGAACACTTTTTAAAGCCCTTCCCAAAGACAAATGCTCAGGTAGAGCACCACTGACCATGGCATTTGGAACTGAAACCCTACAAGCCTACAGAGCAGCCAAGTAATTCCTCTGCAACTCACTTCACAGGCACATTCGGGGGTTTCTAGGAGCAGCCCTGCTCCAGCCCAGACTCTGCTGAGTCACGACAGTGCCACACTAACCATCAGCACCAGAATCAATTTTCTATAATGCAAAGCAACAACTCAGTGAGAACTCTCCTGGTGGCAAGAGAGGCAGGACAGAGCTCCAACTTCCCAAAAGCACACCAGAGTAGTGCCCTGGTGAGGCTAAGGGCTGGCTGTGCCTCTGCCAAGCACAGACAGGTAGAGACACCCTTCAAACAACCTGCTCATAACATGCCACCTTATCAGACTCAAGCTGAGCTCTCACCTGCCTGCTACACTCACACATATCTCACCCACTCAACAGCACAGACTTGCTGTTGGCGTGACCCCCTACAGACCACGGCCACATGGACATTGGGGAATTTTCTTCCTCAACTGTCCTAAAACCCACAGAAAGGGTCAGGAACCAGCCACAGGCTTCCTGCTAAAAGCCCCATCTCTGGACCTTCGGTGTAGATGTGCTGTGGATTGTTTCCAGGGGGATTTGGACATGGCCTGGAGGCAGGGATGGTGGCTCACAGAACTGTCAGGGCTTTGGTGCTTTGCATGAGGCGGAAGGCAAATGCCCGGAGTATTTTACTAAACTACAACAGCAAAACAAAGTTTGTTGGCAAGTTCTAGTGACAAGAACATGATGAAAACATTTAAAGTTACCCATAAAGCAACAATTTTGGTGGTAATTGGGAAAGAATCAATTCAGGAGAATAATACACCTCACATTATCGAGAGAAACAACCTTAAAGACAATCACAGCAGGGACCACCATCAATTAAGCATTTTGCTGTTAACCCTGGAAAAGGAGTAAGAACAAACCTGTTCGTTTTTATATGAGAGGTGTAACCAGTAGATTTGAAAAGGCAGGCCCTGCTCAGAGTGGGACTTCCAGCCAATTCATTGCTTGCCTCCCTCCTGCCTTTAGAAATACCTTGCTGGGAGGTAAGGAAGAATGAGCCTTTTAATGATTTTGTTAAAAGGATACTGTACAAAGCCATTTAGAGAAATGTATCCTAAATACCAAGAGATCTCTGGAAACCCTTGGGAATTCTGTCTACTGCTTCTATTAACAACTGATTCCAGTGACTAATTAGGATTCTGGAAAACTGATGCCACTATTCAAGATCAGACACCTTCCATCTCTTAGCCTTTAAGCAAGGCTGAAGAACATACGCACTAAGGATTACATGCTGCAGACGCCAGGCCAAATGTGCCAGTGTAAATCATTCCCCCTGACTTCAAGGGAATAACCTCATCTCAGGGACAGATCAGATCCAGTCCTCTTAACTGCAGGAATTTCTAATGTTAATAGGGCACATACTGCCGGTTCATGGGTATTTTTCATTCCCAAAGACAAAAAGCACTTACCACACTCTGCAGACACCGGCATACAGATTAGCCACATGCACTGCACTCACAGAGAGCTGCATTTGCTGTGGCAATTATGAGCAAGTTATATTTAAACGTGAATTAGTAACATCCACTGAAATTACAGCAAGACAAAAAAAAAGCTAAATTAAAAGTGTTAAAACGCTAAAGTTAATGATGCATTTGTCTGGAATTTTCTAGAAAGTTATTTTTAAAAAGCAGCCAAGCAAACATACCTGAAGAGCTTCATTCACAGTTGGTGATACGTCCTGTTCAGTGCCTACAGGAAGGGTCTGAGGAGTGTAAAGACCATTCACGAGCAGCTCATAGAACCGCATGCGGGTTTCACCTGCGCAGACCACAATGGAAGAGTTCATTAAACAGAAGTCACCCTGCCTGTGTACAAACACACACTCTCAACACCCACACGACCCTGACATCCCCTCCCAGCCCGCTGCATCTGTGTAGCAGAGGAGCAGGTATCACATCTGAGGCTCGCATGGGGCAAGTGAAGTCAGACACTCCCTTCTCCAGCCAAGACAAGGAGGTTTCTAAATCCTTTTTCCTCTTCTCAGTGTGCTTGGCAGCTCTGCTCTTGACCATGCTTTCTGGGGAGCAGCATTTCCCTCCTCTCCAGAGTGCCAAGCAAATAGCTTGCAGATTTGAGAAGTGAAACTCCCACCGCTGGGACAAGCCTCTGCCAACACCCAGAACCACCTCAGAAAGTCCTCCCAACACATTTTGCTAGTAGAAACTGCCCATGGTAATGCACACATGATGTGTGTTGGACAGGGGACAAAACCCTTAATGCTGCATTTCCAAAAAAACACCCACTAATCCTTTTTTTTGCCCCTAGTTTAAAGTGTGCTCAGTGGCATTAATCAAAGAATAAAAGCCAGAGGAGCAAACTGTCCCATATATTGTTACTGAGCCTCAGCTTCTTCACTCCTAAATTCTGCAAAGACCCAGTTTCTTAATATCGGGTTTTTCATTACTACAAAACCCTCAATCCTACTTATTTTGCAGTCTGTAAGAAACCTTCTGTGAGCTTCAAAGGCAACAGAATCAGACCACAAAACTGCTAAATTTTGCTCTGAAAGATAAAGAATACATAGAAAAATGGACAGACCCAGCACCTGAGCCCAGAAGATGGGCAAGATGTCCCCTGAAACAGGACCGCTTTCATGAGGATGTCCTGCGTGATCACACCCCAAACTCCCTGTGAATCACTCCGCACAATTTGAAAGCAAAGCACCACTTAGCACGATTCTACGTACTAGAAAAGACTCATTTATCTTGAATAAACGCTGCAGATGAGGTTATTTGGTTATCAAATCTCATTTCACAAAGTCTCGAGCCACATCCTCAGCTATGTAAACACTTCTAGTTCAGCGAAAGTCATGACAAAATAGATCTCTTCACTACAAGAGCTTGAAGAGATGCTTGAAACATTGACACACCCCACGCCCCC
>NW_010432252.1:0-3586 GCF_000710305.1 Buceros rhinoceros silvestris | reverse complement strand
CCCCCCCCCCCCCCCCCAAGACTACCACGATGCGGATTCCGAAGCATCAGTCTTACTTCGAAACTTGTTTCTAACGAAACACAAAGTAACTGATAGAAACTTCCATAATCCCCAGTGTAACAGAGTAAAAGTTACAATTTCATTTCCAAAGAAGGGGAAACAATTGCTATCTCTTTCTCTAAGGACGGGTAATTATCAAGGGTGTCCCTTCCGTAGGTGGGTAAACTGAGGCAGAGAAGCTGCTTTAAACTAGCCTGTCTTAGATGAGGAGACTGGATTACTCAGTTCCCAGGCCAGTGCTCTGACCAGACAGACAAAACAGCACTTTCACTTCTAATATTTCTTTTGCTAGACACTGAAAATCAAGTTTTTAACAAACCTTTCATTCTCTTTAAAAGCTGAATGCCAGAAAGAAATGTTCAAAACTATACAAATGTATTTTAAGAATGTCCTAACATGCTAATGCTATTTTAGGAATTACATTTTTACTTGATTCTGACGGATTATAGCACACTTACAGTCTTACTCTTTTAGAATGAAAAAGATGCAACTGTGGGGGAAAAAAATACATTAGAAGCACACAGCTGGCAAACCAAACAAAAATGCAGTTTGAAACTAAGACTTCAACATCTCCTCCCAAGAAACAGAAGCGTAAACCCCCCTCATTTCCCTGATGCACAGCTAACTTTCTTCAACAGCTGCCTGCTCCAGGCTTGCAGACTAGTTTATAAACGGGGAAGAGCCAGTGGGGATGCGGCACAATCAGCTTGTTTAAAATGCCTCTCATTAAGACATCCACCACTTACAAGCCTGCTTATTAAATCTACAAATGGTTCATTTGTTCTGAAATGTAATTTTTACCTTCAAATTCCAAAGTAAGCAGGGGAGGAAGCCTATCTGTAAAAATTAATGATACTAGAATTTCAGAGCATATGAGTGCAAGGTCAAGCTTAGCTGACAATAGAAAATATCATGCTACTACTGTGATTTTTCTTCTCAGGGTGATCAGTAACATCAGTAAAGGTCCTAGTACACCCTTTTACCACACGTGGCACGCCAACTGCTGCACGGCTTGTGCACTACATTGTTGAAATCTTTTAATACACCACAAAAAACATCAGCATTTTTAAGAAAAGGTGTTAACATTGTACTCTTCCCAACCAAGAGTGCAGCAGGTCACTTTTACACTAGAAATGCCAGGTTTGCAATGGAGAACGAGCGGCAACCGATCTACACCTCCTCAGCTTCAGACAGCCTCTAAAATTCAGGCACGTTTTTTGCAAAGCCCTTCACTAACATGCTTGGAGGAAAGAGAGAAGACAAAGTGATGAACCGCAATGCTGTTGTATTTCCAGAAAGTATTCTGGGCTCCCTAGGCTCAGTCTGAGGCTGAGAGTTGGCTCCTCCAGGATGGGGAGCTCCTGTCGCTTTAAGAGACAGTCTCACACTTACACACTCACACACACACCGACAAGTGCTGCGTGTGCACTCTTTTGCTGCCAGCCTTCAGTTTGCTGCTAAGTCTCAATGAAATGCCAGGCACGCAGTGGGCAGCACCCAACCCCGCTGCCAGAATCCACAGATTTGGGGTTCCAGGAACCCCTGAGGTTTGCCCCAAAATCCCAAGTTTGCAGAAGCCGGGTGCTGCGGGGTCCAGCAGTCCCGGGAGGTGGCCGAGCGGGGCCAGCCTGGGACTTGGAGATGGGGGGCATGGGAGGCCTCCCAGGGCAGAGCGCAGGGCAGCGGACAGGCAGGGGACAGCAGGATGGCAGCATTTTGCAAATTGCAGGGCTGTCTCCTAGCAACAGACAACACATTTGGTTCCACGTGACTCACACAGGCCCCAGAAACCAGACCCGCTCCTGGGGACAGGAGCACTCCCTTCGTATTTTTAAGCACCGGGCCCTCAGGGTCTGCAGCAGCCTCTCGTTTTAGGAGAGGGATGGGCAGGGGCACCGCGAACCACAAACACATAGGGCCGAAATGTGCCCCCTCACCTTTCGTATCCAGCTCCACGTGGATGATGTTGCCCATGACGGAGGTGTTGTGAAGGTGCTGGACAGCTTCCCGGGCACCCTTGACAGTGGCAAAGATCACTTTGGCGATGCCCAGGTGCTTCTTGTTCTTGGGGTTGTAGAGAATCTCCACCTCTTCCACTTCGCCGTATTTCTTGCACATGTCGGTCAAAAAGTTTTCGCGGATGTTGTCGTTCAGCTTGGCAAAGGTGACCTGCTTGGGAGGCACTGGCCCCACGTAAAACTCATCAATCTGGAGATGGGCACAAGGTGGGGGCGATAAAAATAATTGCCATCGTTAACAAGCATGGGGGAGGGCATGAGGATGGCACGGGAGGGAAAGGGTTAAGGCATCCTGCAAACTTTGGGGAAAGAAAACTGCCTCCAAGGCTCCGGGAGGAACCCCGGAGCTGAGCAGAGCCTCTGCCACTGCAGCCATTCACTGAAACCGGCTCCTTTCTGGGCTACAAACAGGTATTTTGAGCAACACTGTCAGCAGAGAGCCCCCTCCACCACCCCTCACCCCAGAAGCCCCCAAGACAGAGCTGCAAAACCTTCAAGTCATCTCGTTAGACAGACGCATTGATTTCTCATTATCCTCATAGAAGAGGATTATTGTTAAACAGTTTGCCAAATAATAATGTTACTATGTATATGACTGTCATTTAAACGGTCCATTACACTGTTTGGAACTGAAGCTTCACTCCCAAATCAACGAGAACACAGAGCTAAACCCAAAAGTCGGGGTAGTACCTTGAATTTGGGGACAGACAGCTCCAGCTCCTTAGTTTTGGTCCATATTCGCCCTATTCTGGGATCCCTGACACAATCCACAGGAGCGATTCCCGAGTTCTGGGAGGAGGAGGAGGAGGAGGTGGAGGAGAGAAAGCACAAAAACAGCAGTAACAAGGCTTGAAATTTAAGACACAAATAAAAGAAAAAATAAACCCCAGGGAAGCACGAGCTGTCTCAAGGGAAGGGGGAAGCGCGCACACACACACACGTGTCAAATTGCAATACTGCTGGGAAATGCACACAGATTGGAAACACAGCGATAAAGCTGCAGGTTTGGGCTCCCTCTCGGGCTCCTGACAGTTGAACACACAGTGTCAGGTGGCAGTAACTTTGGTGGCTGCATGTGTCCCCCCCAGACCCCCCTCCCACACACATGTGCTACAACGGGGATTACCACGACCCGGCGGGACCCGAGCTCCCAAAACGCCGGTGAAACGGAGGCAAGGGGGGGGAAACACAACACAATGGGGGAAACCCACGACCCCCCCACTCACAGGCATGCTGAAATGTTGCCCATCGTAACGGTAGAGTTTGTGCTGTCCTTTTTTCAGAGCCGGGTCAATAATCAACTTGTAACTTCTCCAATGGTGATTTCTTTTCTCGACAGAAGTGCTGGCTTGTGTGCTGTTCTCCATTCCGTTGATCCAACCTGGACGGGAGGGGGGGGGGAGAGAGAACAAGAAGGGGGAAGGGGAAAAGAAGAAAAAAAAAAACCACACGAAAAACGATAAAGTTAATAAAAATATTCAACAAAGACCTCTTCGTTGTTGGCTGTT
>NW_010432251.1:0-4090 GCF_000710305.1 Buceros rhinoceros silvestris | reverse complement strand
CCTTTGTGCTGGGACGTCAGTTGGTAAGGGTAGCACAATTCATACCGTGCGGGGGGGTGGGGAGTTGCGTTGACTTCCTCTGTCAGATATTTCCATACCTCTAGAAACTTCTTCAGTCTCTCTAAAAGCTTCAGCCATCACTAGAAGTAATTTCTTAATCGCTCTGAGCTAAGGGCATTTGGAAGAAGAAAAGGGGCGCCACAGCAAGACAGAATTCTGGTTTTAACCTTTAGAGCTGTCTGGCTTTAAATGCTGGGTTTGTCATAGAGGTGCTGTCTCCAGTTCAGGAGGAGTATCAGGGACCAGATTAAAGATACGAGGTTGAGTTGGCTTCAACACTCTGCTTTCCCATGCTTCCTGATAACGTGCTTTGGTGAGAGTTTCTTTTTTTGCATATATCAAAGTGTCAGGTTAGAGTTTTCATCTGCGTGGCTGCCCAGAAGGTGTCTGCAGGTCTCCCGCATCCCAGATCCCTGATCATGATAAAAAAGGCAGTGAGTGCCTTACCTACGCCTTGCAGTACTCACCTTTTGATGATGGAGAAGCAGCAGGTGATTCATTTTTTGAAACAACAACAACAAAAAAATTAAAAGGAGGGGAGGAGAAAATACTGGCAAAAGAACTGAGGAGGTGAAAACCTCGAAAAAGGTGAGATTGTGAATAACTAAGGCAAAAGACTGTAGAGGTCATGGAGTCTGGCCTTCGTGGATTTTAATTTTCTAGTAGTTGCCAGAGTGTGGAATTCACTCACTGAAATCAAGGGTTTAATTCTGGACTGATCTACACCAATTTTGTACTGATTGCGGGAGGGTTTGGAGTCTCTTGTGCACTAGCTTTGTATCAGAAGAGTATCCAGAGGTTTTTACTTGGTATTGCTGAATGTTCTTGCGGTGTTTCTAGTGTTAGACATAGAAATATTTGCAATCACAATAGGAACAGAAAAATCAGCTTTCTCCTTACGAAAGGGAAATGTAAATCATATGGAAAATAGGGTTGCCATGTTGACTACCTGAAAAAAGTGAAACTTGAGTCTCTTGAAAATAAAATAAATGCAAAAGAATAATACTTCATAAATATGAAAATGAGATGTTAATTACTTTAGTGTTGGATAACTTGGTATGACCCTAGAAGATCATGGCATTTGGAAAAGCTTGGTCATTTTCCATTAAATGCGGTTATTTTTTCAGCTTGTCTACTTTAAAACTACTGGTTTGGATCCCCTTTTCCACATAGAAAAAGCACGATGTCGTTCAGGTTGATTCACGTTATTTTCGTTTGTCTCTGTTTCCTTATCTCTTTGAGAGTGGTTGCTTGAATTTTTGCCTCTCTTGGGGGAGAAATTGATTAGTTCCGTAATGGGAATAACTGCTGTAGCGCTGAGGCGGTGCAGGGTAAGGGGATGGTGTGCTCTGTGAGGTGTCAGGCATCCCTTTTCACACTGAGCAGTCTTTCCCTGGGAAACTAGGCAGGTAGGGGTTTTTTCTGTTTTGTTTTTGGGTTTTTTCCCCCCTCTTCTGTGTATCCAGTGAGGTGCTTTTGGCTTGTTAAGAGTGACAGAAGCTGTCCACGTTGCTGCGGCTTTGGGTGGAGGGTGCTGGCATTTCAGTCCTGTAGTCATTTGCATGGATAGTGGGAGGTAAGGTAGCAGATTGACAGTAGTTGATTGCAAGAGGCTGAAATTTGGAAAGGAGGCTCCCAAGGGTCTGCTTCCTTTTGTGAAAAACATGATTGGTAGAGAAGCACAACACTTTTATGGCTTTTCTTTAAAGGAGTGACACCAATCCATACCTCGGTGTAACTGCCCTTGAATAAATGTTTCTGTTGTACAAACAGTGAGTTTTCCAGGTCTCTATAGATGCAAGCAAACAGCGCTGTATTGGTTTCCTTTTGCTAGCTAAAGTAACGCAGAGCTTTGGCTCAGAGCTACATTGTTCCAATCAGTGTTGGAGTAAAGTCAAATCTGAACTTCAGGAATCCTCTTACGGGCAAGGCTTCGTATCGTTACCCATGAGATATGTCAGTACTATTCTCTATTTTCATGTACAGAGAGATGGGCCAATCTTGCTTTTTCTCGAGCTTATGCTTGGTTGATAATGTCTTGCTAGCTAGGCTGGGGAGACTCTTGAGAAGAAAATCAAATCCTTGCAACAGTATGTGAAATCGGGGTGTTGGCAATCAGTGTCAGAGTTGTGGGGAAACAAAATTAATACGATATAATAACTCTGAAGCATTAACTGTGTTGACTGCTAGAACTAACCTGCATTGGGGTAAGATTCTGTTAACCTGTGTTTTAACTGTCTAGTTTAACTTGAGTAATTTCTTAGTACGTGTTAGAATAGATTTTGCATGGGAAGAACCAGCTTGTTTTCTTGTTTAAATGCTTTGCCTACAACGCTGAACTCGGGAGTGGTGAGAAAAGTACTTGAACAAAGCAAAAAACCAAATAGATGAACGACAAACAACCTGCCAAATCAAATACTTTACCTGATTAAGTTTCGAGAACATTTAAAGTCTTGTCGAGGAAAGGTAAGTGACATTGCTAACTATAGATACAGAGATCTGTAAGCTGGTGCCAACTGTTGCCAATTAAGTGCTCGTATTGCAGCAGAGCCACCTAGAGGTTCCTGCATTTATAACACTGCTAATCTGTAGACAGAATCATCAGTCCATTTCCAGATAACTGAAGTAAACCTGCAAACCCATTACCTACTGAAGATGGTAACACGTACATCTAAGTAGATGGAATTAATGTCCAATAGGCACTTAGTTTTTGTCATCTTAATGTTGCTTACTGTTTTTCTTAGGTTGTCAAGAGAGAAGGCAGTGGGACAGAGTCTCCGATGATAGGTGATAAAGTGACTGTCCATTACACAGGATGGCTTCTTGATGGCACAAAATTTGACTCCAGTTTGGACAGGAGAGACAAATTTTCATTTGACTTGGGGAAAGGTAATACCTTGTGTTTGATCGGTTTTGGTAGTAATTGAGATGGTGTTTCCTTGCATGTGTGGCTCCTTTGCTTGTCAAAGTTGCTATTTAAACTTGTTTTCAGAGCTTAAGGTTTATAGTCTGGTAGAATGGCCCAGAATTCAGAATGGCTTTGAGATTTTTTCTGAATGAGAAAACTATGTAGCTCCTTAATGAGGCCTGCTGAGCAATTCACAGGCCTCAGGCAAAGCACTCCAGGGGAGCAGATTTGCCCTGAAGTTTAGTGATAAAGGGTAGTTAAATAGCCAGAATGTGCATTCTTTTCTCTCTGTTTTTTTTCTTTTTTTTCCTTCCTTTTTTTTTTTTTCTTTTGGCAGAGACTCAAATTCAGGAGTACTTAATTGTGACCAGATACTGGGACAGGGTGCCCAGGAGCAGCCGCAGCATGAAGTTTAGTGATAAAGGGTAGTTAAATAGCCAGAATGTGCATTCTTTTCTCTCTCTTTGTTTTTTTTCTTTTTTTTCCTTCCTTTTTTTTTTTCTTTTGGCAGAGACTCAAATTCAGGAGTACTTAATTGTGACCAGATACTGGGACAGGGTGCCCAGGAGCAGCCGCAGCATGATGAAGCATACTCCCCTTTTCCCCAGAGTTCCCAAATTAACCCAAATATGGATCCTGAAGCAGTGCATCACTTCATTATCAAAAGCCTTCATTTTTTTTAATGCAAAAATCCAAACATACAGCATGATGAAGCATACTCCCCTTTTCCCCAAAGTTCCCAAATTAACCCAAATATGAATCCTGAAGCAGTGCATCACTTCGTTATCAAAAACCTTCATTTTTTTTAGTGCAAAAATCCAAACATGCTTGTTTCAGCAGATCTTAACTACTGAAATCAGCAGATCTGTGTTCAGTTTTGGGCCCCTCACTTCAAGAAGGACGTTGAGGTGCTTGAGCATGTTCAGAGAAGAGCAAGAAAGCTTGTGAAGGGTCTGTGAAGTCTTATGAGGAGCAGCTGAGGGCACTGGGGTTGTTTAGTCTGGAGAAAAGGAGGCTGAGGAGAGACCTTATTGTTATCCACATCTGCCTGAAAGGAGGTTTTAGAGAGGTGGGGGTCAGTCTCTTCTCCCTTATGACAAGTGACGAGAGAAAATGGCCTTA
>NW_010432250.1:96597-102319 GCF_000710305.1 Buceros rhinoceros silvestris | reverse complement strand
GTGAGTGAGTCGGTGGCCCGTTTGTGCCAGCGCTTCCTTTGAGCACCGCTTTCCCGGGGTTTATTATTGACAGCCCCCTCCGGGCTTACCGTGTATAGGTTAACGATTAAAAACCAGTACTCTGATCGCGGAGAACCCTTGTGAATCCCTTTCGCTTAACTGAACTAGGATGCAAACTAGGACGCAACAAAAGCGATGCCTCCCAGTCCGAGCTGCCAATTCATTCCTCTGACCCTTCAAGAGAAGTTCCTGTTGCTGCCTTTCTCATCTTCCCGGAGTTCGAAGTGACAGCACTGCTGTTGGTAAGCACTGGCTGATGGTAAGGTCAGTTGATAAGGGCATGAATACATGTAGATGATCCCCTGTGGATCTAACATACATGCGTGTTTGTTTTCGAAAATTCACGCATAGTAGCAAGGCTGAGAGTCTGTGTGAGGGCGGAAAAGCACCATTCTGCTGCTCCCTTCATTAAAGAAGTCCAGAATCAGCCCTTTTGTTCCCGAACCAACATAAAAGAATTCGGGTATTCCTTCCATTTGCGTAGATTGCCCATGGTCACCTTTTTAGTCTTTACAGGGGAACTAGAAACCACTCTTCCCTTTATCCTTCACCTTTCTTTCCCCTTCCTGTCCCACCTTTCTCTTAAGAAGCGTTTAATATCCAAAACCACTGAAAGCATATCAGGTCAAACATTATTATCCACAAAAATGGACCTGTGTATGTTTATGTTTTTGAGAACCTATCTAATTTCTTGTTCTTTCATTATTTTTCTTTAGGATCCTCGCCTCAGCGTACAGGTTTGAGAGTGTTCATCTGAAAAGCAGGTGCTTTATGATTGATTTAATGCTCTATTCGAGGCCCTATTTACCACATACTCTTCAGACTCTGCTGCGAACAGAATTATTCATTTCTGGGTGGGAGACAGAAGCACAAAGCAACAAGGGTTTTGGCTGAGACACCTGCTCCAGGGTACGCAGGATGTGGTTTTCAGAGCATGGCAGGGTGGGTGCTGCATATGCTCAGATCACAGCCTGGTTTGCCTCCAGCCCAGGAGCGGGTGCTCCAGAGTCCTGAATGTCAGAGCCCAGATCTCCAACAAGCTCCTCAAAATAAGAATCAGAGTAAAAAACATTCACAACCCATGTAAATTAGCTTCACATCATGACTTAACTAGCACCATGTAGGAAATCTGTCATACAAACTCAACAGGAGCAGTCACATTTTCCAGGGAAACATATACCAGGCTTAATCATTCTCTCCCTTTTTATATTCCCCTACCTCATTTACTAAATACTTTCCAAAAGATGAAGTTGGAGTCCTGCAGAGAAATTGTTGCCTCCTGTGTGCAAAGCTGATGCATCTCATTATGTTGCTATTTTTTTCAGAGGAAGGGTTTCTGTACAAAACTTGTTCTTGATTATGCAATTACAAATGATCACATGCATTGAGCAGATAAATGTTCTGCTTAATCTACTTACCGTGTCCTTTGCAAGCCTAATAACTGTTCTGGTAGAGCTACATATTCTTTAAAAAGAGGAAATTGCTTGCACAATGGCGAACAATAAAATGGATATACACCATTGAAATTTAATGATGTTGCATTATATTGGCACTTAGGGAGATTGTTAGAAGAGTTGAGATCCTTTAGATTGCCTGCACAAAATTCTTCACTCTGAGTTAACAAAATAATTGATAGAAATAGCAAGTTGTCAGCCTCAAGGCAATTTGATACTAGAAAAGCATAGAGCGCTTTGCAAGTAAGTTTTGAAACTGCTGACAGGTTTGACCCTCATCAGGAGCTGAGAGCAAGGCCCTCCCCGGCGGTGCTGGCTCTGCAGGAGGATATCTGGTCACACATCCCGTCCCAACTGGCTCTGGGCTCTGAGCTTGTTGCACAGCTCCTCCTGGTCCTTGCTGCACCCACCGTTCACTCCTAGACTCCCCTCACCTCTGCACTCTATTTCTAACCCCCACCTCTCACAACCCTCCTAGATGTCCTCTTTTATCTGTTCTCGCTCTTCTTTTGTCCATGATGCCACACTTGGGCTAGGCTGGAACTGCAAGCAACACATCTCTCATCTGTTTTCATAGTCTCAGCTCAGAGCAGAAATTTCAGGGGCATCAGGAGGATTCTAATTTTTGTATTAGGAAAGCAGCTGTGAGTTTATAGCAGTTGGCTTTGTACAGATGTGACATGAAGAAGAGAGGGGACACTGAGGGTCCAAGCCAGAAGGGATGACCTGTCTTGTGAAGCTGAACCACTTACAGTCGCAGCAGCCATACAGTGGACTCCTGCCCACACCAGAGACCTCAGGGGATTATCTCTACCCATCACAAATTTTGCAGCAAAAAAACCCCAGCAGCCAGAACTATAATGTGCCACAAGAAGACCAGAGGGTGACTGAGGTCATTGCCAGTGTCTCTGCCTGGCAAGGGATGTATTAAACGGAATGCCCAGAGGATGCCACAGAGCCCGCCCCAGTCTAAGCCATAGCCTCAAGCACCCTGCTGCAAGCAGTCATGAGAAAATGCATGGTGTCCTCCAGAGAGTGCCACATCATAAAACCTGAGAATGGTTGAAGTTAGAAAGGACCTTGGAACTGTCTCATCCAGCCCTTTGCAGGCCCAGTTAGAGCAGGCTGGAAAGGGCCTGCTCTAACTGAGTCTTGGACACCTCCAAGGACGGAGACATCACAACCTCCGGGCAATCTGTTCCAGGGCCTGACCAACTCATCTTGAAAAAAACCTAAATTCGGCTGGATCACTAAGACAAGGTGACATATACCACAGACACTGCCTAATGATAGTCACCAGCAGCACCAGTGATCCCTAGAGGGTACTTGTACCAGACTGCCAGCTCCCTCAGCTTACTCTGCTACCTAGAAATAAAAGCAGAGGAACGTGGTGTAGAGTCACTGAAGTTATCTGGATGTGAGCCAGCAGGCAAATGGCTTGAAGATTTGTTAGAGAATGCAGTGGTAGTGGTGAGCCGACACACCCTGCACTAGCGGAGATATGTCTGTACTACCACCAGACTTCATAATTATTCTCCATCACCAGCCCAACTAACCCAGGTACACACCAGAACGGCAGTACCAGAGCTATCGAGGACCTCACATGGGACGTCACAGCTAAGGCCAAGCAGGCTTTTAACCTTTACAACTTTTCCTTTACTGCATGGAATTCAAATTACATGTATATATAAAAATATAAGGTACTCCATATGTTGTTCTTTCTCAACAGTACCTTCACTTTTAAGTCACATCAAAGGCTGAGACAATCTGACTCGCTCCCCAGAATTTCATTAACATTTTTGTTTATGCTTTCATTGGGATTAAGTAGTCCAAGAAACACATTCCTTAGTAAAGCAGCACTTGTAACATTGTGAGACCAGATAAGAAAACCACAAAGAAATAAAAGCAGGGAAAAGAATAGGTAGGAATCCCAAATCCCAACTCATCTCTGAAAGTCAGAAATTGTACCATGCATCTGGCCCAGCTGTCTGCTATAGAGGAGGGTAACTGGGAAGCAAAAGATGGAACACGTTTAAGTATTTAATGATGTGCTAATAGTCTGTACATTTCTTTGATAAGTTGCTCTCTTTAAAAATTCACTAAACCCTGCACAGCAATGGATTCCTCTGGTGGATCTTGGATACTTGTAACAAATAATTGCATGACTATAAATTCTCTGTAAACAGGGCTTTGTAACCTTTCCAGCAGACCACCTTGCCCTCTGTTGGCGCTTTATCTTCGGAGCAGAAACACACATTACATTTAGAGTGAAGGCAGCACTTGCAACTCTCTCCAAGTTATCTAACATGTTATGAAAAGCCCAAATATTTTTTGTGCAAGACAAAACTTTTCCTAAATTCATGTTTCTTACATACATGACAAAATACACTGTGTTGCTTGCCAGACTTATTTTTTTTAGTTCATAAACCTTCAAAGCAGTGAAAATCTTCCATGATTATTTTGGTGGGTTTTTTTCTCTTCTTTTGGTAAGTCAAATTCACTTGGTAAGTCAGACCTATCCTTCGCTTTCTACTTAGCCAGTTGCCTACTCTGAGTGTAAAAGATATTTTTTAATTCAGTGGCATCTTGATAGAACATGAAAAATTTGAATATTGAGGGAGGGGAAAGACTGATTTTAATTTGCTGCTGAAAATAGTGAACAAGGTGATCCACTGGGCCTTTTGGAGACAAGTATTTAATGAAGATAAATACAGTAAATTCTTGAAACACAACTTTGTAGGAAGAGCCTGAGAAAAACACTCAGTGCTGTTATATCTCAGGAAATACATTTTATATGGCATATGCCATGCACGCTAAAAAACTTCATTTGGTGAGCTGTGCTGACAACTGGCTTTGTTCGCCTTTGTTCTTATTTAAAACAGGTTGTTCTATGCAGCTGTTGAAGAAACTGTGCAAACACACACACACTTGTACACAGGCTTTTTTATTACTCCTCAAATCTTTCTAAGTCATGCTGAATAGATTTTAAATTCTTTTACTTTTTGCAGCATGAAAATTGCCCTACATTAAGATCTGCTGCCTTTTATGGAAGCATGATTCAAAAGTTTAACAAAAGCATTTCTGGCTTTGTTTTCCTTTGCACTTTTTTCCTTCCCTTCTCATTCTCTCCTTACTTAACACTTGCGTGTATCATTTTGATAAATGAGAAAGGTCAGTATCTCGAATACTGGTGGGACTCCTTGAAGTAAAAGTGATTACAGCTGAAGTAGGACCTGTCAGTAGGTCAGTAAGACACTGTTCTATAGTATGATTTGATCATTATTTTGTGAACAAGTACCAACAGTGTCATAGAAGCAGGCTATGGCCCTTTAACCAAAGAGTCAGGGGAAGAGGTGCTCAGAACCGCAGAGGCAGGACGGTTCCTTGCTGCCCCCTGTGGACCTGTCATTTTTAGCACTGGCTGCTTTACGAATCCGTGCTGTATCAGAGGACCCCACTAAAGCTGTCTTTACCTGCTCTGGTCTCCAGCCTCGCTTTTCTGAATTACTCATTTTGATGCACTAGGTGTTCCCGTGGAAAAATGATGTGGAGGGGTGAGCTTGAGGCTTTGAGAGCAGGGAGAGCCATGCCTGTTCTCAGCTTAGCAAGAAAAACTTAGACTTTTGACAGTGTCTTGGTCTCTTTAGCTCAAGCTGGGTCTGGGATGTGACTTAAGCCTGAGTGATTTTCACCTCTGTGTTATTTTTGTTCTGTTGGCAGCTGACTCTGTTGCTGCCTCCCCCTCCCCTGACATCTCTGAGTGTGGGTTTATAGAACAGAAATACTCCATCTAGAGGTAAGGGTCATATTTTTAAGCGTGACAATAAATAACTCATAAAGAACAGTGGTGAATATTCCCTTACTGGAAACTGAAAATCAAGTTAGTTTTGGGAAGTCCCAGTGCCTGTGCTATACCACATCAAGCAACACCATTAACATGATACCTTCGGCTTCATTTTTGCTGTGTTTTTCTTTATATGTCTTCTTCTGCCTGCAGCTCAGTCTCTCTTCTATCTTTATCTCTTCACCAACTTTCTTCCCTCTATCATCCACTGGGAAGGCTCTAATAACAGGTACTTCTCTTCACCACTCCTTCTGTTCTCATTATTCTCTTAATTCAGATTCAATTCCCGTATTGTCTTGTTGACTGCCATCCCCAGCCCTAAACCTGCCTCTTTGCTATTCCACGTCCTTTACCTTTCAGTTCC
>NW_010432250.1:93343-96444 GCF_000710305.1 Buceros rhinoceros silvestris | reverse complement strand
CTGCTGATATTTTCTGGACTTCCTTTTCTTTAGTACTTCTTCTTGCTGACCCATTCTCAAAGCAAAGTGAACCAGTGACTAACTGTGACTGAAAGACACCTGAGTCCTACACCTAAAACGAAAGATTGTCCACCTAACTGATTCCCACCACTGAAATAATGTATTTGATAGAGTGAATAAAACAAGTGGGTAGGAAAAATGAGATAAAACAGGCTCCAAAGGATTATTGCTTTGTTTTAGCATCGAGCAACCCAAGTAATGTTGACTGGAGTCACTGAGACAGGGTCTCAAACGTGGGAAAGTGTTCAAAAAAAAAAAAAGTGAAGAGGTTTAAAAATTGAAGTTAGGAAGTAGTATCATTCGTGCAATTGCATGCACTGGGCTAGTCAAGCATGGAAAAACTCACACAGCTGCACAACAGCAATGCAGCTTGAGAGTATGAGTCTGCTCAGGTAGGTCAATATAAAAATTCCATCTCACTCAATACAGGCTCTCAGATTTTCTTAGAAATACAGGCTATGCATGCACTGGTTTCAGTCGTATTTGTCCACCTCAGTCACAGCTTGACGTAAGGATACAACAATACACACTGATGAAACTGGAGAAAAATAAATAATGTAATGAAGTCTCCTTCTTGATTTTTAAATATGACTTCCTGTGAGCACCGTATGCAATGATTTAGCAAATAATAAATCAGCAGCTGCTTTTATGAACTAAAGAGACTGATGATTCTATGATTTTAACAACATCAGCACTGAGTAATCCTGACTGTCACACCACATACTAATATGCCATGTCCCGGCTGTCAGTCTGAATGCCAGGCCTCTCAGCTCTTGCCCTGAACACAAAGGGGCAAAGGAGCACATACCTCCTTACAAACCCACCTTTGCTAGTGCTTACTGCCCCTGCGTTCTGGAGGTGCAGCATAAATGGACACTTCCCCACCCCCACCCACCCCCACCCCCCAAAAGAAAACCAACCAAACAAAAAAAAACCAAACCAAACTCACTAGAACCCTGAAGAAAAAAACCCCAAACCAAACAAAACACAAAGCTTTTCTACCATCATGTAGCTAATTACTACAGCTTGTAAAATTCCTAGCTTTGCTGCTTGCACTAGAAGATCTGTGTCCATTGAGAGGCAGTTATAGAAGAGACTGTCCCCACTGTAGACCTCACAGCTAGGCCCCCCCACCCAGGGGCTAGATTCTCCCGGTATCTGAGCAAAAATCAGTTTGGAAAAGCTTACAGACTCCTTGGTAGAATCAATAGGCAATACTGAGCAAAAACAATTCAAAATACAAAGGCAGCATTTGGCTGTAGAAATTGTGTAAAGATAGTAATAAATTATTATTGTTAGCATAAACAGAAATGCATATAGAAGTTATCTAAAATATAATCATACAGGAAATAAATATTGTTAATAAGTTATTTTGCTGGAGAGCAAACTCATACCCAGGAGCTACAGCTCCAGTCAAGAAACTGCTGTACGTAATACATTTATATATGCATATATATACTTTTACCGGCGCATGCGCACGCACGCGCGCACACACACACACAGTGTTTTAACATTTTTAGAGTTCCTACCCTGATTCTCATTAATCCCATTAATCAAGAAGAGCTCTACTGACTTCAAAGGAATTGCAACAATGCCAGCTTTGTGCTCATAAAACCCAGCACCAGGCTGGCATTTTTCAGATTAGTTATTTCCAAAGACCTGAAGAGGTAGAGAGCTCAGCGTGCTAATGATGGGCACAAAGAAACAGTGCTTGCCGACAAAAGCAGGTTGGACCAACAGCACTTCGTCTGTCAGGTACAGACATGAGGCAGTCAAACCAGGTCAGACTCCTCTGCATCATTGTACTCGTAGTGCCCACAAAGCGTGAGCTGTGCAACAACAACTGTAAGTGGCAATGCCCTGTCCTCCACACCACCCGCCTGCCTTCCATCAGTGTGAACACTGCTTTGCCCCTATTGTTTTTGGAAACCAGATTTGTATCCCAGCCAGTAATTTGCAAAATGAAAAAATGGTGAAAGCTATGCATCATTTTAAAACAAGTTCAGTCATCTAGGAAAAGCCTCCTATTTAAATGATGAAAAAGAACTGTTCCTCTGAAGATTTTAAATGGAACTGCACAGGAACTTTTATCCTGTGATATATTCTTGTCACCAAGAGATACTTTTTCACCTAGGACATAATTGTTATCATCAGAAAAGCATTGCTGTCACTCTGCTATAATTTAACCTTATTTTCTGCTTATTTCTTTGTATTTCTCATTAGGGCATTACATATTCAGCTATGTAACTATTAATCATTCCCTAACATAACAGAACTGTGTGAGGAATTGATTTTTCAGTTCCAGAGCCGAACCAAAAATTCAGTAAGTATTTATCAAAGGAAAAAAAAAAAGGGTTTATTTTTCTCTTGCATTCAAGAGAAAAAAGTTTCATGTGAATTCCAGTGAAATATTTGTTCATTTTGAATAAGTAATTTCATTTCCATCATTTTCATTTTAAGAACAGCAGCATATAGAGAGGACCATATCTGGCACCATTCATCAAACCAACGAGTGAAAAATCCTCGCTTTTTGGAAGATGGAGAGACCTGGCCCAGTGAATTCCTTTGTCTGTGGGAATTTGAATACCCAGGCACTGGCCTACAAGATTTTCATCCCTTTAGTGAAAACAACTCAAAAAGTATGTAAGCAACTTGTAAAAGTGCAACAATTTTACCTGGGAAGAGTGGGAAGAGATACCCCAAGAGATCAAATGACACGACCAGGAAGGCCTCCTCAGAGAGGTGAGTTCAGATCCCAACAGGTTTCAATCCTCCTCCCAACAGGAGGATTGAAAGTCTCCCATGGTCCAGGTAAATGGTATAATCACAAAGTTATCGTATGTTTTTTTAACTAGCTGGTCTTGTGAATTAAGCCACCAGATTTTCTTCGATGACATTTATAATAATTTTCTATTATTAGGACATATTTATACTTGTAAATAAGTGGCATCTATCTAAGATTTTTTGGAAAGTCACTGCAAGCTGGCACTTCAGCTGAAACCTGTTTCTAATCTTTCTGAATGAGGAAGCAATTTTCCCTA
>NW_010432250.1:65203-93231 GCF_000710305.1 Buceros rhinoceros silvestris | reverse complement strand
CTGATTCAGTTCTTGTTTTCTTTGCCTAAAAAAAAAATGACAATTTAAAAAGATGGCCTCAGTGGAGCTGTGAGCTGATATTTATTTCAGTAGGATAATAACTCCGAAACATGCCGAAGGCCCCCAAAAATGTTAAAATTGTTACCTATTGCACCCTGGACAGAGTTTGGGTTTGTGAGTAGATTTTGAATTAAGTCATTTTTTCCCCTGTCTGACCCTGGAAGCATTTGAATTGATGATTTTAGCAAGAATATTTGCTATGAATAATGAACTACATATAGTTTTGTATAATAATTCTCTCCCAAGGGCTGTGAAGCTGATGCCTACTTAGAAATAATTTTGGAAGAATAGCTGAAACAACACATGATGCCATTTTATATAATCCCAGAAGTGACTGAAAGACTGGACAGTTTTGAGGACTATCCAAGTGTAAAAAGATGGATTTGGATTAGCCCCAGCTTATGGCAAGCCTCACATTGTTTAAGACTCACAATACTTTCATATTGTTTCTCCACAGTCCAACGAGTCTGTTTGTTCTCTCGTTTTTAAAGTACCTTTGGAGCTATTTTTTTGGAACTTGGGACCAGATTCATTAGTTAAAACATAAACTTCAAGCAGTCACTGCCTTGCAGACAGCTAGAACTGTAAAACAGGACCTGCAAAATGGATGACCTTCAGATTTACTTAGCTGTGCAGAAATTGTATTTGTCATTGCCAGTTTTTTTCATTTATTTATTTTAATAGACTAGCACAGAATTTGCGATCTGTGATCCTGTGAATATATTACATCGACAGAAAATAGCCAGTGTTTCCAAACCATACAAATAACATGTCAGCCTAAAAGAAAAGGATAAAACCTGTACCGTTGCCCTTGTCTTCAACATTGTAAGTTTAAAAGTTTAGAGATGCACTTACTGAGAAGTAGACAGAGAGTGACTCAGTGCTCTACTATGGCCAGTAATGTGCGGTAAGATGAGTAACTGCTGTAGGCAGTGATGAATTCCTACAGTCCCACTGGGCTGGCTTTTCCTTTTTTGGGGTCACAATTTGGAAACCAGGACACAGAAACAACCACCATATGAGAAAAAAGTCAAACTACAAATATGGCTAAGAACTCTTGGAGAAAGAAAAATAGCAAAAAATCTTTCTGTAAAGTAACTTAATTTCCAGACTTTAATGGAATTGCCAACAGATTTCACAGTTACAGCCAAGATCTGTGCTATACGTTTGCATCATACATCCCACCCCAATAACTCCATATGGGGCTATTCTTAATACAGAATGTGGCCTTAAACTGGTGAATCACAGAGATTTATTAGCCCTGAACACTTCATACTTTTAGTTTGATTGTTCTCTAGACAAGTGATTGACTGATGGATATTCTACTACTCTGTCTTCCTGACAGCCTCTTTATTTAACAATCTCCATAAAAGTCAAGAAAAAATGCTAACTGGAAAGGTAACACACACAAAATCTCCAAGCTATGTCACACTCCAGCCTTTATACTTGCTTAGGTCCATGAAATAAAGGGAAACAGAAAAACGCAAGCACTTCCCAGTGAAAGGCTTGGTGCTGCCGTCTCGTGGGAAAAGGGAGAAAGGAAAATGGAGCTTTGGTATTAAAAGCAGAAATGCAAAAAAGGAGAAAAAAAGATTTAAAAAACTTGCTAACATCAACACTCCCATTTTTGTTTGAGTACGGCTGTGTGCTTTACTGCTCACAGATCAGTTTCCTTTGCAGGTGATGCGGCCCAGAATTACATCACCAGCAGAGCAGCCAAGAGCATCTCGGTGCCAGGATGACTGAAGCCGAGAGGAATGTATTATCACAGACCTCCGAGGGACTTGCCAGTGCATTCCTTGCTGGGGGTGCTATGATGGGGGAGGCAGAGAGGAGACAATTTTACGAAAAGACTGAAAGGAAACTTTGTGGAGGAAAGATATGGGGTCGCAGTCCTGCTGTCTCCTCTAAGCAGATCTAATTATGGCCATGCACTTCAAAAAGAGCGTTTAACTAAAACCAGATTTAGCGGGGCACTGCTTAGGAAGTACAGACTGAGTCCTCGGCCTTGCCTTTGAGGAAAATGTGAAATGCTTCAGTGGACTGGGAACACGTTGCTGTGGTTGTAAAGAATAATATCAAGCTGCAGCAAGAAAAGCAAGACCCAATTTAAAATCCTCATCACTTCAACAAAGTCTTACAATAAAATGTGACTAAACATAAAACGGGTGCTTTCAGGCAGACAGGACTTACATTAGATACTGGGTATGTATTTACTGATATGTTGTGTGGTGGGGAAAAGACTGCTGAGAGCAGTCTCAGGGATCGTGCTGGAAATGATCAAATTACTCACAAAGCAGTTACACAGATCTCTCTTAACCAGCTCCAACAAAGCCTTTCTGCCACATCGCATCCTTTATTCAGCAAACTACATCCCATGCATATGAAAGACACTCCCTCCTCCACCGTTTTTGAAGGCTTTCAGGCTATTTCTGCCGTCCTGCTACAGGACTGGCTCAGTGGTACTCACCAAAGCGTGTTTCTGAAACATTAAAATCAATGTGAGCTTTCCAGTGCTCTTAATAGCAGCAAAATGTGCTGTCAACAAGCAGGATTAAAAGAATATTACAAGACAAATTGTTCAGAGATAAGCACTTCTAAAAATGTCAGGATTTTAAACCTCCTAGGTTGATCAAGAGGTCAAAGCAGTGCTGAGGTTACACAGAGCTCTCCCTTTTTCCACCAGAAGAAAAAGCCCTTCTGATCAAATACAAGAGTTTGTAATTGATCCTAAAGATTCTGCCCCCTCCCAAGTGCCCTAAAGGGCAAGGCAAGAGGGCTGGGACTAGATAGAACAGAGAACAACCAAATACCACTTAATGTCGAGCCTGCTTTACACAAGAGTATTCTGGGGTAGGGAAGTTCAGCTGCAGCCAGCTCAGCTGGTGCCCAAGCTTGTGCCGCCAACTCACTCCCCAAAGCATGGCTGAAGATCAGGACAGTGCCTGTGCTGGGAGGACTAATTTTGTCATTGCAACTCCTGCTGCATGATCTCAAGCTCTTCAGGATACGCTTTCAGGTGTCCACTGAAAACCACATTGTCAGTGCAGCTCTAGGCAGAACACACATTCTCCATCTGCCAGACCAGAGATTCCTTACCCCATCATCTGCCACCAAAGGTCTCTGATGGGGCTCTGGGGGACTCCAGCTCTTCTCCCGACTCCTCCATCTCATCAGGAGGCTTCAGGAAGGTGGCTGCTTTTGCACTCCCAGAGATAGGAGATGCTCAAGGACAACTTGAACAGGAACAGCAGCTGAGGTGGGCAAGCGTAGAAAATGGGAATTGTGGTTGAATGGTACAAACAGAAAATACTATCCCTAACTTCAAACACATTCTCATATTTAGGTATGATTGTAGTGTGCTGTAGAGAAATCTGCAAAACACTGCAGCCACCATGTCTGTAGAAGCACCTTCCACTAAAAGTATGAGATTTCTTTCATCTCCGTCTGGCAAATGGTTGTCACGACTCTTTTCCTGTAACATGCCAACATTTCCCACAACCTTTCTACAGCTTACTTGCACTTGGTGTTGTGCAGCCAACACCAACAATCAGACTCTCCAGTTTTCTCCATTTACCTCTCCTAGCTGTCTACGTTTTTAATATCGCTGTGTACAATTTCCCTTTTTGACACTTTTCATGCAGAATTATTCTTGACAAATCATGTTTTCCTCTTACTTCCTTCCTATGCAAGTATCATACTGTGGATGGATTAGAGACAAAGTATGAAAGTGTAGGTAAAAAAATATTCCAAATTAAATACATTAAGAGAGCGCTCTTAAAGAACTTCCCTTTTCATCTTGCTCAAACTTTAATAGGACAGCAAAAGCAGATGTGGCTTCTAGAAGATGGTGTGGACAAAAATGGTTAGGAAAGATTGGTAAAATACTGTGAGGAAAGAAATTACCTAAATTAATTACCTGGATCCAGGACAGAAATTATCACTGCTGTCATTGTACCAGACTGCAGGGAGATGGCCATCCCACAGGACTGTTCTTCCTCTGCCTCACCCTGCCTTACCTCTGCCTCACTGTCTTGCTAACATTGGAACTGCGAGTGCAATACAGTGGCTGAAGGATGAAGTTCACCTTCATGTCCCTTTTCTTTTTTTGAGACTACAAGTCTGTCCAGTTCTTAATAAAATAACCCTCAGGCCTCAAAGCACCACAGTAAAACAAACTATATATTTAGTGGTACTTAAAAAACAAGACTGCCTATGCAGGCATAGAAATGCCTTTGGGCAGGTCAGTTCCTTCTCTCAAAAAGCAGATTAAGTGAGTATGGGAGTTTTTTGTATGTTTTAACTTACTGTAACTTAATCTTTCCACTACAGACTCCTCCTTTTTGACAAAAATCTATTGTTGATGGCCACTGTGGGGCTTTCCTGAGAAGTCATCCCATTACCCTCTCTTTCTTCATGAATATAGCCCTCAAATGATACTACTTGCAGTTTTTAATACTTACTAAGATGTGGGTGCAGCCTCAGTTTCATGTGCTCTCAGCAACAAAGACAAGGAGTTAAGATCATTTAAGACTATACACTAATGAGTGTAGTCTTATATATATATAATGAGTATCCAGCCCATCATGATCTTGCTAATCTGCTCTACAAGTGATCTCGGGGGAGAACTCTGAAGAGGGAGGCATGTGCATGCTTGGTTTTCTATGTCTAGCTAGATGCCATGTTCTTCCTGCTTGGTCACTAATACACTTGAAATGAATTTTCTTATTAGCGCCTTAGACAAAGTGGATTAAGTAGCAAACATCAGGTTTCTCGTGTCACTCCACACAAACAAAAAGGGCTTCAGCACTGCAATTCTTCCCCTGCAGCCACCAATACAGAGGCACTGGTGACTAAAGGTGGCAGATTTAGTTCCTCTTAAAGATCTGCTTCCAATAGAAGTTCAAACTCAAATTCTTCTTTCTAAATTGCTTTTTCCCAAAAAATTGTAGAATGTAGACAAACTGAAGTTCAAAAGACATGAAAAATGCCCACAGAGATGGGACTTGATACCTCAGCAGTAGTAATGTGAGGCAGAAAGCTTTTCAAGTAATGCACTGAAGGAAGGCAGTTAGAAACGGGTCATAATCTTAGGTTATTTAGTGTCCTTCATGAGTTGAGCTGGAATAATAAGGCAACAATTGTCAAATTAAAGTGAATATAAAATGTAAAGACAGATGTAAATGGAGTTTTAATAGCACTTTTACTTTTGTAGCATTTTAGTTGTTTGCCCACCCACGCATATGCAGATTTTCAGCACAGAGAAAAAATGGCACCCATGAAAATCAGATGTGAAATTGCTCCATACTTGGAAATACAACAAATTTCTTATTTTCTGCTGAAAGAATCAAACTGGTAAGATGCAGAAGCATTTTTGTCCTTTAAAGTTTGCCAATCAACCCAGGAAAACAGGGGGAGAGAAAAACAGCAGCTATTAAAAAAGGAAGTATGGTCATTATAGATCATGTGCCACCTATTCGAAGCTAACACTGAAATGAGCTCAGGAAATACACTAAACAATTTAGCTCCTGGCTTTTCACAAATGTCTGCTACCAGACTGTGGTTTCCTCAAAAGCATTTCTTCTTTGAACTTAAGTATTTGTCTCAGAGTTTTTTGGGGGGTTTTGTTTTGTTTTTTAAATACTTAGTGGATTGATTTCAGGCAGTTTGGTATGAATATGAACATTTTGTATTGAAAGACTGAAGCCGTTAGTGAGTGCTTATTCTTCACCTAAGGTAGGTACTCTTTGTTTTCTTGGAGACTCAGAGAACAAATTACTTCCACAAAGAGGACAAATACTTGGAGAAAAAAACCTGGAGAGCATGAGCTGGTGAGATAAACACTGCAGATAGTCCACTGCAGACTGGGCACGTTTTATAAAACATGAAAATATTTTCTTCCAGGGGAACATAGATCTTGCATGATGCATGTGTCTTCAAAAATATGAAAAATTATGCAAATGGTTTGTGACTTTGCAAGCCTAAATGTGACAGGCACAGCAAAGTCCCTACCACTTGTGTATCAGTGTCCGAGTGTGTGTTGTGCTTTTCCTTACCCTGTTCTCCTGCTGTGAGAAACAATGCCCCATCCTTCACAAAATGCTGCACAAGCCAGCCCCAAACTTAGCCAACTTAGATAACATCTGATCAAAAGCTACCAGGAGGTGAACCCAAAATGGGTTGATGAGTGATTCAAAACAAATTCTTTTCTTAATTCAAGGGTACGCTACAGGAACATTCAATGCTATTCCTCAAGCCCTAGATTGGCACAGCAATGTACTTAATAACATGAGTGGACCAACATTTACAAATGGTTTACACATGTGTTTAGTGTCATTTAAACACAGAAAATACCAGACCATGTCACTGCTGAACTGACAAGGACTGGAACACTGGGGATACTCTTTGCACCGTCTCAGGTACTCACCTTTCCCGCTCCTGTTCCAAGAGGTTGGTAAAGTCATCGCTCTTGTTCATGTAATCTGTATGTTTATGTTTCTCGTTTTCTAGCTCATAAACTGTACGGCGATGGCACTTTTCTGCCAACAGGAGCTGTTCCAGCATGCGCCGATATGTTTCTTTCTGCTTTTCTTCAAGTCTGTCCAGCTGGATTGTAGGAAAGGAGAATAGACTGTTTTAAAGGTCTCCTTGCTTACTTCATCTGATTTATTAACCAACAATGTTGTGTTTGGTAAATGCAAGTCCCCATGATTTTATGTCTTGGGCTTTACATAAAGCAGTGACTAGAAATAAGAGGAACTGTCCTTTAGCTGCAAAAGTAAAGATTTCTTTGGATGGCATGTTTGCAATAAACATTTGCACAGTTCTCAGATAGATACACAAGGGACTTTGCTTGGTTTTAGGTTAACAAATCATATAGTTGTAGTGCAGAATTTCCCCTGTGGTGAGGTGCAGTGCACACTTTCCTCATTTCACATGGGAAAGGTTGTAGCAAATGCCAGGGCAGCGTACATGCCCTCAGACCATGGGAGCCTGAGTTCACACACCTATATGGGGACTAGACACCTACATGTGGAGTGTAAGGTGTAAGCTGAAGGCCAAAATTTGAGTTATGCATCTTCAGTGAACCTGTAGGACTGCTGAGATAGAAAGTCTAAACTGTTTAGGTCCAGCATAGATTCAGTTTTACATTACCAAATACAATTCATTATAAGCCCTTAGGGTTTTCCCCTCAGCCTGTTTTTTGATAGAAATTTATCTTTCTTTCTTTATTAGCACAGTTTATCTTTTTTGTCTTCTGGTTGGTTTTGTGTTGGTTTTCTTTTTTTAATTAATTTAATATGCCAATTAATATTCAAACAAACTCTAAGGCGTGGGAGGTACGTCCAAAAATTTGCCAGGGCACTCTGAAACCATTCATGTTGCTCCTTTCACTGTTTCTTGGTTGCAGATGACAAAATCTGATGAAGCAGCTGACAGCCCTGTCACTTCTCTGCTTGCCTGCCCCTGGCATTGCGGCTGGCAGAGCCTGGTCTGCCCACCCCCAGCCCTTACCCTGTGGGAATTGCATCTTCCTTGGTCCAGCTGCACCAGGCAGTTGCTGTTTCACAGGATGCCTCAGCAAACAGAGGGAAGTAAGGGAGCAGGAGGACCACAGTGATTTGCTCTCCAGAAGCTGACCATGGCAGTCAAAGAAAAACAGTCATTGCATTTTTGAGAGTCTTTAAGAGTAGATCTTTTGCACTTATGAAATTTTGTCACCATCCTATTTTAGCTCAAACATAAGCCCTGTAGACCTACATGTGACAAAAGTTTTACACTGAAGTTCCCACCAAATTATGAGCTTCTTTACACAAAAGCCCTGCTAAACTCTTTTAACCTTGTTCCACAGTATTCCGTGCATGCTCCCATATGTTAATGGTTGCTTTCCTTATTTATTATCACCCCAAAAATTCCAGGAGACACTTCAATAAGAATACACATTATAAAGATATCTCATGGTAGACACAATTCTTGGTGAAAAAATTAAACGTTCTAATAGGAGGAACTATGAAGATTTAGACAGGCACTGAAGTATATTATATATCGTACATTGTTGCATGCTCTTTCTCCATGTCCTGGATTGTTATGAAACTATAAATACGATCAGTGGCTTCTTCCTTTGGTGTTCACCCTGGTCTCAGACATTCCCAGGTCTATTTTACATTCATTTGTTACTTAGATTTTAAAGCAAGGGATCAAGTCCAACAGGTCTCCTTTAGGGGCTGAACTGACTTTGCATGCAGTCTTAGAGCTTAAGTGATGTAAAATGATTACAGATTTATGATCCCATAGATATAAATAAAGTCAGTCTCTGAAGGTCTTCTTCTCCTAACTACTCACCTGACAGTGGTCTAGCATGCCCAGAAAACCGAAGAGAGCTTACCAGTGCTGTGAGCAGTAGAGGTTGGAGCCCATAATTTAAAGCAATTTAAAACCCAGAGATGTTACACCCAAAGATTTTGTTCTTGCTTAAAGGCATCAGCCCTAAGGAGCATAGAAGCTCTTTATTGTTTATGTTCAAACCCAGTGACTTTGCTTACAATTTATTCTGCAATTGAGTGAACGAGAATATTCAACATTTTAAAATTTCTGGTAATTTGTACAAATATTGTATTATCCTCTTACATGCTTTGCACACATCCAAAATAAGTGGAGTCTCGCTTCTGGTTAGCATTCACCCTGCAGAGACATAATGATGTAAAACAAGAAGCTATTACCTCTGAAATTGGTTTCTCATAGACGTCTTCCCCTATAGACTTTTCTTGGGCAAGGATGGCATCCCTATGCAGCACTCGGAGCACGTTCTCTGGAGTTGCAGACCCATAATGAGCTTCTAAAACTTCAGGTTTGGTTTTCTCTGTCTTCAGCATGTGGATCACATCCTCCCTTGCCTGTAACATTGCAAATCACTACTGTAAGCCAACCTTTTAGCCAACAGGGAAGATAGAGACATTTCATATGTATGGACTGCATACACAAAAATAAAATATATAATCATAGATAATCACAGATATCAGAGTAAACATGATCTGTGCAATCCAAATGTCACCATTTTAAGCATTAATTTTATTCTATTCCTGCCTGCCACTACATTTAAACGCTATGATTTTTTTTATCTGAGTTGCAGCTACAGCCAGGGATCATCTTTACCCTTCATATATTTTGTCTGATTCACTGCTGTTCCCTGAGGGTAAGGAGATGAGTAGAACCAGCAGCAGAATTGCGCTGAATTACTATTTCTCAGACAGTCTCAAATCAAGTATTTCCCAGTTTTCTACCCAACTTTGTGACTAAATATTCTCTTCAAGTAACTTTTAAAATAAACTTTTCTAACTTCTGTTTGTTTAAACGAATCCCTAGAAATATTGCAGCCCAAAGAGGCTGAGCAAACTCTCCTGGCAGTGGAGGAGGGCTGCTGCTGTGGGAGGGAGGGGTATACCTCAGAGCTGTGGTGCTCATGGTACCAAGTACAGAGGCACTGCAGCTCTACAAAACCACCTGCTTTTAAAATGAGCAAGAAAATAATTTCAGGAAATGGCAAAGACCCTTTAAACATTTTTTTAATAGATGAAATAGAGTAACATGAAAATAAAAACACATAATGAACTTGAGGCAAAGATCAGGCCACCCAACTGAGAACTAGCCCAACTATAAACTGCTAGCTGTAGGGTCTTACTCTATGTAACCTTTTGTAACCTTAAGCAAAACCTTCGTGTATGTCTGCAAGATACAAAACACAGACTGGAATGGTAGTAATGCTGTTTCAGCACAAGCGTGGGAAAGGTGCACCACTCACTGAAGTCAGAACTACAAGTGAATTATGTGGGCTAGTCCCAAAGAACGCCAAAAGAACACTACACCACACCCTAGGAATGCGCCACTCTCCGTACACGAAAAATGCGATTTTAGGGAAGTTTTAGACAAGGTTTGAGTATGCATCTTTTTTAATATCCCTGTAAAAATAACAGTTATCTTAGTGGTTTTGTCACTATGAGGCTAATGCTTCTATATTGAAGAAAAAGCCCTTAAAAACTCTCATAAGATATCATGGGAGCTTGGAGGTATTTATAAATATCCAGATTTTATGACATGTTGTCTTAGGCCCTTCTAGAAAGAGACAGTTTTGGGGCCATATTTGTGTCCTGCCTCAGGGAACGAATTCGGTGTCCCCACTCTGTGCTAACAGCAGGGGCTCCATGCCACAGACACGCTCAGGGAGAGCTCCATGCAAAGGGAACACCGGAGGCAGCGGGATGGGCACCAAGGGACAAAACCAAGCATGCTGAAACCTCCGTTATTTTGGTCTTGAGCAGAGAAGCTTTCTTGAGTCCCCACGCAGCCCATTCTTCAGGGACAGGTACACCTTGGACTCTAGGCTGTTCAGAAGTGGAGAAGGATGAGTTCATTCTCTCGTGTTGAAACTGTCAGGCTCTGAACAGCGTAATCAAACACTGACAGGGCCAGGCAGAGCAGAGACAACCTGGGCTTGGTGATTTAACACTATGACTTGAGAGAGCAAAGAGCTGGACTCCAGGCCCTGCAGTGGTTATTTAAAACAGTGATAACTGATGAAAGAACCGAGTGCTGCTCTTCCCAGTGAGTGCCCCAGCCCCTGTTCAATTGTGCACCGCCTTCCATACTTTCCTTCCAGCCTCATTAGTCTTTAACCAATGACAAATTACAATGGAGCATGAAGGAATGAGAGACCCTGAAACAGCTTATAACTTGTCAGATAACACAGGTTTTTGGAATCTGCAGGTTTTGGGTCCACCAAGAGCCAGAAGGAGCTGAGTCAGGGGAGGGGATGATGCTGAATGGAGGAACTGGCACCCCAAGCAGGAAAGAAGGTGCCCAAGCTCCCCTCAGATCTTTGAAGAAAACCCCTATTCATTGTTTTGTCTTTAAAAGGAAGCAGTGACACACTTAGCTCCAGGGGACAGGGCAGGGCTGTCAGTCCTGAAAACCCCTCATTGCAGCCCAAGGGGAGAGTACCCAGCACGGGAACAGGCTGGGTCGCACCACCCCTAGGGTGCAGGCTCACGTGTCCCTTCTTGGGCACCCCATGCGCTGCAGACACTCGGGATCTGGATCGCGTTAGCGCGGCAAGGCGCCTTTTGCCTTTCCTGGGCTTGGCCCTTGCTCCTATCGTTATCTTTTCAAGGGTATTGGCTAACTCATCAAGCACGCTGTTTCAATAGATTTGTGACAATAATTTGTGAAAAGCAAACTAACAAACACACTTAGGTTGGTAGTAAGCTTTGGAGCAAAAAAGGGGTCTTTTGCTAATAATAAAATTGGAGAGACAAACACTAGGCAGAGATTTCAAACTGGAAATAAATAAACTTGTATATAAATCCCAGAGGAAAGCTGTTAGCTGTTTGGTAGAAGGACCATGGTGTTTGGCACAGGAAAGCCATCTCTCAAGTCCTTTTTTTTGTTTTGTTAGTGCTCTGATGAGAGAGTATTCAGACGTGAGAAGTCCACATATTGCAACAGCTTGTAACACAATTAAACTTATTTGTGTGAGTCCAGAAGACTGCAGTTAGTCACAGAAGCTCTTTCAAGTCAAGATACAAAATTCAGAAAATACATTAATTTACTTCTATTGTTTTTTCTTTATTTAAATTGTCCTGTAGAAAACTCCAAGCTAGCTTTCTATCTATACTGTTCAGATTGTGGATTCTTGAAAATAAACAGACTTTTCTGTTTGTTAATAAAGTGCCCCCAAGTACCTGATTCACTAAACAGCAGGAGCAATGGAGAGGCCACTTTTACCTCTGGTAATACTCTCAAGACAAGAAACACAGAAGCCCACAGATATGCTGAGAGCTATTTTTCCACACTCATTTCCTCTAGGAGCAAAGCCTGCTTAAAGAATCCTTGTCTATCGAAGTCATAGAACCATGGAACATCCAGGTTGATGGAGACCTCAGAAGATCACCTGGTCCAACCTTTCGTGGGAAAGGATTCCTAGATGAAATCATCTAGCAGCACATCCAATTGCATCTTGAAAACTTGCAGTGATTAAGACTCTACCACATCAATGGTGAGGTTGTTCCAGTGTTTGTTCCCACTGTAAAAAATTTCTTTCTTATGTCAAGATGAAACCTCATCTGGTACAACCTGAACCTGTTGCCCTTTGTCTTCTCCATGTGACTCCTTGTGAAGAGAGAGCCTCCATCTTCTTTACAGCTGCCCTTTTAAGTACTGGAATACTGTGATGAGGTCCTCCCTGAGCCTTCTCCTCTCCAGGCAGAAAAGACCTAAACCCTTCAGTCTTTCCTCACAGGGCAGGTTCTCCAGCCATTTTATTATTTTCATGGCCTGCCTTTGGGCCTTCTCCAGCTTGTCTGCATCTGTTGCATTGTGCGGACTGGAACCGGACACTGTACTTGGTTACCTCCTTCAGATGTCTCTGCTGCTAGAGGAACTGCAAAGTTACACTGTACTTAAGCCCTGTTTTATGATTACTTGAGGTGACAAAATGTAAAAGCTGATGAACTCAGATTTTGACTACGCCCATGGAGGGGCTGAAGTGCTGTGGAGCACTGCTGTCCCACACAGCTTTGCCCGCTCTCCTTTTCATCCTCTCTACTGTTCTCTGATTAGTGCACTTATTAGTATGTGGGGTCTGCACTTCTACCTGGGAAATACAAGACAATGCTCCCCCTCCCCTCAGGACTGCCTGCTAGGCACCCAGCTGGAAGGCTGACATGAGGCCACTCTTTGCAGAGCTACCCTGAAACACTCACATTTGGCAGAATAAAAGAGAAGGGCTTTCTCTTGCTTGCTGGATTGAGCAGAGCAGGGGTCTGAGTTCCAAACCTTGTTTTACTACGTGACTAGTGAAATATTTAAATGATATAGAAAGGATGTAGAGAGGTTCCTGCATAAAACTGAAATCATTTAGGAAACAATAGCACAACTCTGCTGCTTGTAAAAGGGGACTGGCAGCCTAGCAACCAAATTCTTGGTCAATGGAAAGACTGTTACACAAGCCCGACGTTCAGATGTGCTTCGGACGTGCTTCCTCCTCATGCCCTGCCCTGCCAATTTACTACAGTCCTCTCTCCCCATTCCCACAGTCTTTGGCCTCTCTCGTGAGACTGCTAACGAAACTCAGCACCCACTAAACAGAGAATTTTTGCCAGAGGCCTTTTGTCACCTGGGAAATGGGACTGAGCTGACCAAACTTGTTTCATGTAAGGCATCTAGTAAATTGGAAAAAAGTTTCAGTTGTGTTTAAGACAGGCTCAATGGAGTCCAAGTAATCACTGTCAGCTGAGAGTAAAATCCAATTTAAGATCCTTTGCCAGTACATGTCCTAAACTCTTCCGAATTTTGTTTGTAAGTAGCCTTTCTGCAAATTCACAGTGTGTTTTTCTCAAATTCAGTTGCTAGTAACTATTTCCCTCACAGTTCCATATTCGGAGCCATCTAAATTACATCTAACTACTTCAGAGCAATCTAAATATTTCAATAACATGATGACGACCCTTTCAATTAATTGCAAGAAATTTTGAAAGTTCAGGAGCAGGTGTAGTATTTACAGGGAATACACTTACGTAATATTTGAAAGGTCTGATACTTCCAGCTTTTGATTATTTCACTTCTAGTTACCCTGACACTTTGTTATGCGTGCACAAGTGAAAGCACTAACTCATAGCGGTTCAATGTTTGTGAAGTCATATTCTTCTTGCCAGTGATTAATGGAAAGAAAGAACTCTCACATCACAGACAGAAACCTTTACTTCTGATGTGGTGTTGTTACTTGCATTGTGGACAGTTCAGGTTATTTATAGTGCAACAGCTGCTCTGTACTGCATCAGAAACTAAATAAGGTCACAGGTTCTCCATGTAACATTGTGGTCTTACCAGTGGCTAATCTCCTAAATTCCAGTAGACTTTACAAACATTTCACCTAGTGCTAACAAACATCACACTCAAGGCATCCTTTGAGGGAGATCAGGAGGATGATCTCACATGCTCTATCCACGACGAGCTCATGCTGTGTCACCAACAGGGCAGAAATAGTCTTATTTCTGAAAATTCCCATTAGAGACCTCAGAAAGTGAATACCGCATGTTTGCATAGTTTAATAAAGAAAACATCTTCAGGCAGTTGTTGTACTCAAAAACCTGCATCTGCAAAACTTCCTTGACACTAATCCATTAATTCCTGTTTGAACTCAGTAACTTCCCTTCTTTTCTTACCTTAGGAGGAAATCAAAATAATTAAAAGGAAAGTGCACTTTCTTCATTTTGAGTCATGATACTACGAATATGAATAGAGAAAGTAATAAAAATTACCCCTGCTTATTGGAGTGACACTTTAGTTAAAGGCCTGATGCCTCAAGCTATCTCTATGTACTGCTACAAGGACTGGTAGCAATTTGTCTTCCAAGTCAGATGTATTTAGTGAACAAAGCATTCTTCGAAGCTGGGAAGTTAAATGCTTTACCACATACTGCATCATACAAGGCTCTTCCGCTAAAAACTCAAGAAATACTTTTCTCTCCCATACCAGACATCTGAAGTAGCCTTGTTTATATCACTCAGTGATATAAACATGATGGCTAATTACATTTCACATAGTTTCTTTTGCAAGAAAGACTCTATGTACAGAAAATGTTTTTCTTGCCTTTCATCTCGGCTTAGTTTCCTAATACTAAAAACTCTGGCTTTCACTTGCACAATGATGTATGTTTCACTATGTACATGATTTACTTTAGAGGTAAAGAGATGTCTTCAGTGATGCAAAGTAACTAATTGCTGGTTTTGTGCAAAGGCTTAGTGAAATAAATCCAGAAATGTAAGTGATCACTCATGGCTCTGGGGATATAAAACAGAGTTGTCCTCTCTTCTCCACACCATGCAGAACTTTCTGACCTTGTACGAAGCCTTTGGAACTATACAGTGTATTTCATTTCGTTGTGCACTATCGTACAGTGATAACACAGAAAGTCCTTCTTAAATCAATACTGGAGGAGAGGCACAGGATAGACCAGCTCATCCACTGCACAAACTCTCTGAAGTGGTTCCAGAAGTATTACATCAGAGATTAAATTGGCCTCTTCTGTTTAAAAAAGTCCACGCTAAAGATTGCAGAGCTGAGGAGAAGCAGCACTGAGCAATGTATTACTTCTTGCAGCAAGCCTCAAAACAGATCAAATGAGCACTAGAAGACATCTGTCTGTTATTTCCTGCCCACACAGCTTTGTTCTGCTTTATTGCCAGAGAGCTCCATGGATGATGTCACTTTTTTTTCTGAAGAAAACAGGCCACCAGAGCTTTTCACTGACATAATTAATTATCTGTAGTCTGGACCACAGCCAGAAAATTCCCATGGCAAAGCCGTGAGAAGTATTAACTCCACACTGCTCAATGTTTTCAGAATTATTAGGGTCTGTGATATCCTGTCTTGTCTTTTCACACCGAAAGACTACTTTGGTCGATATTATCAAACAGTGGGACAGTTACTGCAGCATACAGAATTACAGTGTCATGATCCAGTCAGCGCAGAGAGACCAAAGTGAGGGGTCACTGTCCATCACGGACACAAACCAGCATGTTAGGATACGCTCTACATGTTTCAGCAATGCATCACAGTGGCTGTACTCACTGTTTTGGATTTGCCATATCCAGTCATATAGTCTCAGCCAACATTAAACATGTAATAACATTTTTCACATGACTTGAAGCCCAGCAGAAGCAGAGACCACAGATTGGTTCAACTAGCCAGCAGGGAAAGGAAGGAACATCTGTTAAAACACCTTTTTGGACACCAGAGCAGGAAGAATCATTAACAATAGCACACGAATGACTATTCACAGTTCAAGGCTGGTGTGATGCAGTGTGCATCCTAACAAATGAGGTAATTATGAAAACACCTCTGTCTCTTTCCTCTGACCAGCACTAGTCACTGCAGTGCTTGCAAAGACAGAGGAGAGCTCCCTGTTCAGCTACTCCAAATCAGATGTGAAAGCCCAAATGACTAAGTCATTATTCTGGTTTATTCATGCTAAGGAAATGATCTGCACCTTTCCATATCCCAGGTGAATGGCCAATCACGAGCTACTATAGCAGTATGGGAAGTCATTAAAATTGCAGCACATTTCCCACACATTGAGGTGTTTTTGTATTGCTAGAGTCGTGTAGTAAGTTGCCATGTTCGTTTTGTAACCACAACTTATTTTGTGATCATTTAGCACCTTGTTAGAAGGAAAAAAATAGATGACTAATGAAAGGCTAATAACAGAAAAAGCATTTATTTTCCTCTTTCTTGTGTTATCCTCTGCTCCTTAATGGTTACCCTTATGGTAACATAAGTTAACCAGTCTGGACCAAGGCTCAAGAGTTCCATATTCTGCTCACGGACCTCTTTCTCATGCCTCACATATAAAATTAACCTCTCCATTCTCCAATTTCCATTCCATAAAAGAAATAATACTGTCCCGGAATACTGTGAGATTTAATTCGTAATTATAAAAAAGATCTAGATGCTAACGCTATAAGTACTACAAAAAATATGGGGCACTGACACCAATGGAGTTGTTCTACTATTTATTTTTCCCCATTCATATTCTTTTTATTTTCTCCATGTTTATGCACTTCTATACTACTATCCAATTTTTTGAAATAAATGCATTGGAAACTAATAAGTATTTGCATTAGACATGTAACTCAGGTTGTCTAAATTGCTCTTTGAAAGGGCTTCATTGACTGTATAAGGAACTGAAGCATGTGAAATTAGGTGCTCTGACTTGAACTTCAGGGAAGCACTTGAAGCTGCTGGCATATGTACCTCCTCTCCAAGAGGAAAAAACCTGCCCATGTATTTTTGTCCTGAAGTGATCTAACTGTCTTCTGGCAGGAATGAGCATGAGTCGAGCAGGACAGAGCAAGAGACAAGCTGGTGCCAGTGGGGCCATAGCCATCAAGATGATGAAGCTCAGAGGAAATCCTTCTGCCTCCTCTGCGAGCATAACTCGCAGAGTGGGATACCAACAGACATAAGTGTGTGTACATGTGTAATAAACTGTATACACAACTTTCTCTTATCCAAGCATTTGTTGGCTTCAACAAGCTGTTTTTCTGTGCTCTGTGCTACATGGGTGTGCATTTGAGTTACTGATGCCTTCATAGTGTCTCAGCAGTGCATCATTTTGGGTGCTGCGTATGCACAGTCCTCAGAAATAAGTCACTCAGCTCATTTTATTTTGAACATCATGCAAAATTCTACACTGAAGCCAGTGATTTCGTAAAGATGTGGCAAGACACAGGATGTTCAGTAGGACCAGCAGTTTTCTATGTGAAAATACTACGTTTCTCTCATTTTTGTCAACCAATAGGTGGAGCCTTTAACCCTAGAAACAGGATGCTTTCTCAGATGGCCATGTTCTCATAATTATTGTATAAAGATGTTTATGTAAAGATTATATTTGCTTTTATTAAAGCTCATTTTGGATGGAAAATACTCTATTTTGCTCTCAAAAGCCTATCTGATCTTCAGCTGGAGAACAGGAGACACAAAATAAATACACAACTGGGGCGGCAAAGTTAATAAAAAAGCTCGGCTAAAAATGCAATGTTAAATTAACAGCTGGTGACTCAGAGTACTGGACAATATTATGACACATAAGACATATGCTCACTGCAAGCTTCCTCAAGAATCCCAGATATTTTAAAGCCAGACCGTCCACGCATCTAGCATTTACTGCAAAAGAGTTGACCATGTCCTTTCTCACAGAGTAAGCCTTCTCTGAAGAAAATGAGAAAAGATAAAAGCTTTCTAATTACTGTTGTACTGAGTATGCAATTTCTATTAAGTAAATGAAAAAAACGGAGTCAAATGACATCAGTTGATTGAAATTAGTTTTAAAAGATTGCAAAGAAGAATCAGTTAAAGACAAGAACGAGACCAAAACTTAAAAGTTGATCAGCGTAGTCCTTGCTGTTCAGTTTTTGACAGAGTACTATAAATTTTGAAAAAAACCCTCAAGCTGCTCATACTCTCACTCCACTCCAGTCAAGATATTCAATGCATCAGAGACATCCGCCAATTATTACCCTCTTCTGACGCTCCAACCCTGAATAACATGACAGATGTATCTCTGTTAAGTTCAAGCACTGACAGAGAGGATGTTAAAATATCTTTGTGAAAGAGGTTTTCAGCCTACAGCTGTCTAGTGACAGTGACATTTCTCTGAGGGTAATTACTTTGAAAACCATATAATTCTAAAGCAATTTTATTACCAAGGAGGTACCATCATCACCATGGTTGATAGTAACTCTGACCTTAATTTCAGAGGAAGCAGGTAATTGCCCCAATTTAACTATAATTCAGTATACTGTCTCATCTTTTTTCCTCTCTCATAAACCAGCAGGGTTCTCTTTTAAAATTCATGATTCCGTGACTTGCTAGACAAGCACTGCATACCTCCCATGGAATCTCCCGCGCTTTGCACAGCAATGATTGCAAGTTACAGAAGAAACACGCTATTCTGGACAAAATTTATCTCTGGTTATAAATTATTCAATGAAAATAGAACAGAGCATTTGTGGTCTGAAGTCTATCCTAACTTTTTTTTTTTTTTGTCCTGCAAAAGTCTGCTTCAGAAGGAAAACACAAACAAGCAAACAAGGGGTCAGTCAGACAGGAGAGAATTTTTTTTACTCATTGTACTGCTATTCTAATGACAGACATTTTTAGGGATTTCGGTTTTTTAGGCTCTCATTTTGCTACAGTGTGGATAGCATCTTTCTCTTCATCATCTTGCATTTTTTTATGGCCCTTTTCCATGTCTCTAACTTGGCTCCATTTATCACTGTGTATTTCCCCTTTCCTTACACTCTTTTTCTTCTATTGCCCAACCTCTTTCCTCTCATTCCATTCTCCTTAAGTCACCTCTCCCTCCTCACATTAACCCTATCTTCTCTTTTTTCTTGTGGCTCTGTACCTGCCAAGGTTTTTCTTTCAGGGAATTTGAATTTCATCTGTATGATGTGCTCAGAAAATCGTAAACTCTTTCAGTCCAACTAACAAGACTTCACAGTTCTAAGCACTTAAGCAAAGCTACTCTACATGCAGTTTTCTCTGGCTTTACATATTCTTTCCACTCTGGCTCCCCTTCAGCCTCTCAGACTGTGAGATATTCCTAATGCGCATTTGAAAACTCCTTCTCTTCACTCTCTTATGTACTCTTTCCTCCCATAGCAATGCATCTTGCTCCAGTTTTCTCTTTTGGCTTTCTTATTACCCAAAAGAAATACATTTGGTTTCCACCCACCTATATACCCCACATTCCTCACTTGAGCTTTCAGGCAGCTCAATATTTAGTAATATTAATGCAAGAGTATCAAGGTACTGAAGAAAAAATACAGGAGTTTGTACAGGGTTTGCAACTAAGCAATACCAAGGGGGCTATCGCAATGTTGTTTCAACACCTCAGAAAAGTCAAGTTCAAAACAAAAGCAGTTCCAGGCATTACATGAAAGTTTACAGCAAGAGGAGAAAGAGACAGAGAGAAAAATGTCACAACTACAGCTACAGAGTCAAACTTTCTGGCTTATATCAATCAGGCTGACAAATGATGGGGAGGCCAAGTAAATCCATGTCAGCTGAGAAAGAGAAATATTAAACTCAATGTACAAGGTACCAGTGAACTCTCTCCTACTGCACTGTGTGCAGTTCCAGCTACAGCTATTAAGAAAGATGAACCCAAGGTGTAACTGGTCCTGATCAAGGGGTAATGGAAGATGAGGAAATTTCGCTACAGTCTATTTTGCTACAGTCTATTTTGCTAGAGGAAACTAAAAGGATGTGGCATGGCTAGCACAGCAAAACAAAGGCTTACAGGGTGTGAGACTGCTGTCTACAAGCACATCAGGCATTCAACAGTAGGGAGAGAGGTGGGCTTTTCAAAGCATGGTTGGCATATAACACAATTTCATAAAGGTTTCACTAGGCATAATTGCAATTGTGCTAGAAATTAAAAGAAAGAAATTTTTAAAACTTTAAAGCTTTTCAGTTCTGGAACTATTTTTCAATAGAAGTTGTCAAGGTAAACAACCCACCTAGTCTTAAAACACAGCTTGATAAATTCATGACAAAGGTTAAATGAAGGGCTTGCCTAAAGAATTAGCTGCTGGCACTTAATTAACATGAGATCTTCTAGCGTTTTGTGTCCAGGATTCTCAAGAAGATGGGTCAGTCAATGCATCTGCAGGATGAGGATGAGGATGACAAAGATAGAATAGGGTAAAAAGGTCACAACTAGGGAAATAAAGGGGAAGGGAAGGAAAGCTGAAGAAAGAGGGAAAGAGAGATCTTCTGGAAGAGAACATAATAGAATGATTATAGAATAGAATGTATTAATAAAATATGTAGCTATACAAAAAGGAAAGTAGAAAGTAGAAAACTGGAAACAGTAGTAAACAATTTTCCTTTCACCTTTACAGTTATAAAGCTTAGTTTTCTGATAGAAAGAGGGTAAAATACTAAAATACCTTTAAAAATGTTAGAATGTTATTACATTCTAGTAGATCATCTATACCTTATAGATCTGTACATCACCTATACCTATGTGGGTACCTGCTATCTGAGTTGTTAAGGAAGAGGATGTCCCTTGTGGAAGAATGGAGGGCCACTGGGATCTATGTGTTTCATAAGGACCTTACCAGAGAGAAAAAAACACACAGCCCTCACCCACCTCTGCAAACCCCCAGGTTAAGAAGAAGGACTTACAGCCCACCTAAAGGTGAGCTCCTCCTGGCTTTGTGGATGAGAAAGCTCCTTTCCCCCACCATTACTCTATTCGAGCCATCAGCAACCAGCCCTCCATACCTGTTCTGTAACAACCCCTCCTGCAGCTGATGAAGTCACCAGTGCAATCTTCAGTTTTGCAATCAGCAGCACAAATGTAATCAACCTACTAACCCCAGGCTGGGAGTCTTAATCCTGGAATGATGTTTTCACTGGCAACCTCATGAGAGAGATCAAATCAAACTGGACATGATGAGAAGTGTTGGCAGGGGGAGCACACCTTGCCATAGGGTGCTGCTTCCCAAGGGAGACATCCTTCCTCGGGAGCTATTGCTCTGTCACCTTGTGAGAGCGCTCATATTAACCATTACATGAAGTCTTCAACAAATAGAAATTGGTTCTTTTACATATCACTTCTTTAACAGTGGAGTCATTTGGTCTCTCCCCTTGAAGGAAGGATGGTATGCAAATAGGTTTACCCCTGAATATCTGCTACACAGTGTTTCTCTTTAAAAGTCAGTCCAAACCCAGTGTTATATTAGACCATTTCGAAGTCTGAAGACTTCTCAGGAATTATGGCTCATGATTAGTCTACATCTAACTTGTATTTTATACATACTGTTCTCCAAAGAAATTTCACATATTGCCCATCCACATCCTCAGGTCTGCAGCAGAAGAAATAAAGGTACAGCTGATACCTTGACACATATTTCATTTACATCCCACACCACTGCCCGGCTCTGAGGAGCAAAGCTCTGCTCCTCCACAGTTCCAGGCTCTCAGGAAGCATTTCACTCAACCTTAAAGTGTGCAAGGGATCTCAACAGGAACAGGGAGCTGAGCTGCAGTGAACAAATATCATTTCTGCCCCGAAGAAACACAGTAAAACATGAGCTATAATAAAAGTCTTGAATGGAGAAGTTGCTTCTGTCTGAACTAGTATGAACTATAGGAAACCCTTTCCTAAGCTTAAATTGTCATCTGGCACAGAACCTGGATAAGAAATTATTTTTCTTGAAAAACTCAACGATTTGGGTGGGATGGTGTCTTCATAAATGAACTTTTATTATTGCATTTTTTTTTCCCGAAACACGCAATAGAAGAGTGAACGGAAAACATGTATGAATACTGTTCCTCATTTCCTTTTAGGTGCCTAATCAGGAAATGTTGGAAATCAGTGTTGGTATTGCTGGAGATTAATGGCTGCTGCTTAGAAAGTGTACAGGGAATATATTGCTGCCAGGACAAATACCTGGGTTGTTGGACAAAAATCTGTGAACTACAGATAGGATTATATCATCACTGTAAAGATGCATGCTGCCTGTTTTGCTCTGCAATTAATAATATTCACATTGGTTTGCCTGAAATCACTGTTAACTACCAGGGAAATTACTACTGTGCCTTTGTGGCCCAATTTATTCTACTGGTGTTTGAAGCTTTCATTTCAAATCAGTTTTGCAGTATTTAAAAATCAGAATTTTTTGTTCTCGGTATAGGAAGATATCCTTCATGAATTTTTTTGCCCCTGTATATTCAATGTGTTTAAAGACCATATAACCACTGCTTTTTTATTGGAGCAGTGAGTTCTCACAAGAGAAAAGACACTCTACTGAGCTGTAAGGCCTTTAAAATCAATTCCTGTCATCAGTGCATTTGTTTCCCACTCTCCTTCAGAGAGGTTGTACTTAAGAGCTCTCCTGCCATGTATATTGGGATACATTTTCATCACCACAGCTTCTATATACTTTTTCTCCCCTTTTGTTTTGTTACAAAATAGGTCCTAGGCTATGTCGACGTCAGACATTTATGAAAACCTTTCCTTCTGTGTATTTGGTAAGTGCACAGGGCCCACCCAGGAAATCTGATGACAGGCAAAGCTGAATCCAACTTGGCCCTAGAAGCTACCACACAGACAAGCTACCTGAGGACGTCATCACTTAAAAAAAAAAAAAAAAAAGAAAGAAAGAAAAAATAAGACAGACATAAACATCACTGTTAGGGCATGTCTGCACAGTTTACTGGCACATTCACTTTCAAAATGAAGAGCTGGGAAATCAAGCCTCAAACTAAGGACTCAGAACTGATACCAACAGGAACATAGCATGGGTCTATATTTGTTATATTGTTAGGTTTTGTGAGTAGTGAACTAAGCACATGAAGCTATGCATATAGTAACAGTTTACCCTGCTAACCTTACGATTGTCATGACCAGATTACTTTCCATGGCTGAGCTTGCTTTTTGGGGTTTACAAGGCAGAGACACTCTGCTCTGCATTCAGTAATTCAGACATAAGATGTGCCCTGCTCATGGCTGCTGAATAAAACGGTCATGGTATTTTTTCTCATTTTTTTTCTTCAAAATATATTGGGTCTCCCTACAGGTACTGCCTGCTGTTATTCTCAAAGTAAAATCTTCTTACATGTGTCTGTATAATGTTTGCTTTGTTAGTATTGAAATTGCTTCAAAAATAAATCCACAGTCTGATTTGTCAGTCCACAAAACACCAGCCAGACACCAGAGATGTCCGAACAGATCTGAAAATTAAAAGCCACAAAATGACTCAGTGCATTAGGTCACTGTGACAGCCAGGAAGTAATACCAGAGTATTTAGTTTGGCTGGAGTCTTCCTTGGCTCATCTTTGTATCATCAAAGCCAGGATCTCATCTGAAGCCAAAGTGCTGTAGCTTGCCCACTTCAGTAATGGTTCAACACAGGTACCAGGTAAATAACTAACGAACATGGGAGGTTTTGACATGGAATTTAAAACTCCTATGGATTAAAAAGAATCATGATTTGCTTCTCTGCCTGGCAGCAAGAAGCAAAAGAACAAACTCACTCTATAGCAACCAGTGTGGTTGTCCTCACAATCCTCCCGTGACTCCAGGAAGCTTTAGCAGTGTCTAACATCTCTGTGGGAGCTGTATGTAGGAATATCCCCAACAGTATTGTCCAGGTCATTGGAAGTATCATCTTGATGAGGATTTTCACTCCATATTACATTGCAGATGGCAGCTATTCCCAGCATCCCCACAGGGATAAGGAGAACATTGGCAGTCCTTTAAAAATCGTGTAACTCCCCCACAAATCAAAAAACTACTGGTGAAGAGCCACATTTCCATGTATTGAACAAGAGAATTACTCAGAGATTAGAATACAGACCACATTTATTGCCACCCAGGAAACATCAGGGACTTTCTTCGCCTCCCCTTTCCAGACCACAAAGGTGACTTCAGGGTAGATTTTTTTGAACAACATGAGAACCTGCATGCCAGCTTCATTTTTTAGGAGATGACAAACACAAGTTTTTGTATGAAACAAAATGAAGCATTGTAAATATGGATACTGTTCGGTAATGGTAAGTCTTTTTTCCTTTGCAAAACTGCATTCAACAGATTTTCTTGCTTTCCCCCCGTTTTGCACTGCAAAATGACTGTTCCCTTTGAGAAAATTACTTACTTTGAAGGCATATTTCCTAAAACTTGAAAATACTTTCTAATCAACTGAAGGTGAATTATGTATGAGAAGAATGATACTTAGTAAGATGAAAGCTCAGTGCTGAGGTAATGGTGCAACTGAAGTGGCTCATATACCAAAGATATTAATCTATCACTTCCAAAATAATTGCTTCTCTTAATCAAATAAGATGGTAACAAGTCCAAAATCAAAACAAAGATGTTATGAATGTGGGTTTCAGGGAAAAAGCAAAGCCTTATATGAAATGCTAAATAATGATGGTTAACTAGAATAAAGGGATTGAGACATACAATACTTTAATACAGGTTGAGCAGTTTTTTTATGCTTCTTCATGTACTCAGTGAAAGATATCCTTAAAGTACAAACAGGAGAATGTACAAATTTGGCAAGCAGTCCTACCACAAAAGGGGATAAGTTTTGAAAAGTCAGAAATCTTCATATTGACTTGTTTCAGCCATGTTTCAGTTCTTTATTTTGAAATTGCATTTTCCCCGAAAGCTGAGATACCTGAGAGCTTAGTGATTTATTAGCAATTAAAAGAATCCTCAAAATTGGGTGGAAATTTGGGGGATGTGAGTTAGGCAAAAATCAGGCAGTCTGCCATCAAGAACTTAGTACCGGCCTGAATAAACATGCAAATCAGATCAACTGAAAAAACTTTCAAGGAAGCACTGCTCCAAGTAGTAGGGCCTTTGCAAGGCAGGCAATGTGCAGAGCTTTGGCTGAACCTCGAGCAACATTTGAATATGCAGAAGGTCCAGCGGTCATCATCGGAGGTTTTTTTCAGTATTACTGACTTGCAAATTTGTGCCTTGAATATTTGTATTAAAAATTATAATTACACTCACTATATTTGCTTGCCTTTTTCCAAAATGATTCCCCTGTGGTTGTTTTCTGCCTCTTTTTAAGTGTTCAAGATCTTCAGATCCCCCTTTCTTTATCAGTTGTGATAGGTATTTATAATTTCTGTTTCTTTGGTAGCTGCAGATAGAGATGATAAATAAAGCCATACTTAAAACTACAACTATCCACTGCTGTCTCCTTATGGTCCTTTGGCCTCCTCGTGGTCCTTGGTCCTACGGTCTCCTTATTGCCTTAAATTTGCATGTCAGTGCTAGTTGAGCCCTACGCATCTTGGACAATGTAAAAATAAATAAGATACATAGAAAATACAGTAAAAAATATGTTTAATTTACCTGAAGTTCTCCTTCCATTATACTGAGGAGTTTTATCAAGTCCTCTTTAGAAAACTCTATGGACTTCTTGTTCTTCCGTTCAGTAGGTCCAGGTGATTTTGAGTGCCGTTTGACGGTTGCTGAAACCATGACCTCATCTTCCTTCTGATGAGGTTTGTTCTTTTTCTTGGCATCCTCCTGAGGTTTTTCATTCTCTGCATGGCTGATGACAGGCTTGGAACTGCAGAAGTTCCTGTTAGACGAGCTTTCTCCACCTTGGTTTCGGGATCTCATCCCTACCTACAAAGAAATAAACATAAGGATGCATTTATAAACAAAATTACTTACAAAAAGCCGCAGTGGAAACATTGCCTTTTGGGAGAACAACAGTCTTCTAAAAACTGAAAAACACTGTTATGCTCAAGAGACGGCAGCAGTAAAAGGCTGAAGCATTTCAAGAAGTCTTGTGCGTGGCAGACAGTGAATCCAGGGCATTAGTTATAAAATTCAATAAAGTAAGGGTAACCATCTTTTACAACATGTCAGGATGCTGTTATGAGTTTAACTGTATGGAACTTAAATACTGTGCAGCAAAATTATAAAGAATGTTTTCCAGTGTTCCCTTTCCTTCAGTCAACATTTTGATCATTCACAATTCATCACTACAGAACAAACGGGGTTGTTAAATAGATCTCATTTGAACATGAGGTTTACTTGAGAGTCAGGAATACAATTTTTAGAAAAGCTTATTCCTTGAGTGTAAATTATCTACAAGAGTAGAGTGACAATGCATTGACAAAGGTCACTCTATAGTTTTCCTGAGTGAAGCAACAGTTTTATTCCAGGTAACTAAGGAATATGGGGAACGCAGACTAAATCAAGAGGTAAACTCCATCTTAAGCTAAATAGTGCATGAGATTATTAGACAGTAAGTGCCATAATGGAAAGTTGGAAAAAAGTCTGAAAAAAAGAACATGGAGGGCGTGAAACCGCTAAGAGGTAAATGGTCGAGCTCAGTGCAGTCCTTCCAGGAGATTCAGGGGTTCTCCAAAACATCAGGTCATGATCATTGAATGCTCACATCTCTGCCCTCTTCAGCACCCGCACTGCATTTTTAGACTATGTCCATCCTAGAAAATTAGACAGTGACAGCAAACGTTCCTGAGCGCTGGCACTGGACCTACTGCTAAATTTTTAGCACGCTCCTTGGCACACTTCAGATCCAGGCAAAGTGCTACTCTGCCAACCAGTTCCTGGGCACAATTCAGGAATTAAACCAGGCCAGGTCCAGGTGCAGCCACACTGTTCTGGAAGGAAAAAGAGTTTAGTAGGACAAGCATGGCTGAATTGTGCTATTTGACCCCAGGGACAAAATGGGGGCCCTGGGCCTGTTTAGTTTATGAGTAAACACAAAACTTAGGTGTGAAAATCATTCTTTTTGTGTATTATCCTCATCAAACAAAAGTCTTCTGAGTTGCTCTCCACTGAATGCTATTCAGCAATATCAAATTAAACCATTTACCCTTACCTTCAAATCTTTTCACAGTTCTATTTCTTACCCATCAGCCCTTTTCATCCCCACAACACATTCAACTGACATTAGCTTAACTTGCCTGTCTGTTGCCTTCTCCAATGAACACCTCTCTCCTTTCTACCCCCTTAATCCTGCAGATTGGCCAGGTTGTTGCTAGCCCTTAAAAATCTCACTAATCCTCTGATGTCTCATCCTGTGTCACTGACTAACAATGTCACAGAAGAGAGTTTGGGTCCATCAGTGTGTGTTATTTCATTACTTATCATTATTAAACAGATGTGCATACGATACTCAGACATGTTTATATATGGACCGATATCGCTATCCTCTCCCCTTGCCATGACCATGATTGTTGTTTGTAATCAAGATATTTGTCATACACAATACAACAGCAGTAGTGAATATACGTTTGGTTCAGGGTCAAACTCAGAGTGAAAAGTAAGTCGGTCTCCTAAAAATTAGATATTCTTCATCCTACTTGTATAAGAGGCAAGGGAAACCATCAGGAATTTATGCTGCCTTACTCCAATTTGCTTTTGTACACAGTCATATTTTCCGGTACCTTGATTTTTTACTTAAATAGTCCAAGATAATCCAAGAACCCTAGAAAACAAGATCTGCACAGAGAACTATCTTGCTTAAGATCAACTACAATTTCAGCAAACAGACTGAAGAAAGCTGAAGAAGGGTCTGTAAGTCTGAAAGTTGCCCAGTTTTTATATCGACAGATCTACTGAATAATACTCCACTGCTTTCAAATCTTTCCTCTCATATAAAGTAATCTCTGGATTGAGTTTGCGGCTTGTTCCTTAGTCAAACAGATGCTCTCAACATTGCTAACATCACACACTTTTCTGATAAGGATCTCAGAGCAGCAGGTCACTAGTGGTCGGGCAAAACCTAAAATACGTTGACTAATCAGCTTGGCTAACGTACAACTCGCTACTTACTTGACTCAGGCCAGTGTTACAAATCTCTTGCTCACATTAGCCTTGCATTTTGGTAGCTTCACACTCA
>NW_010432250.1:55354-65116 GCF_000710305.1 Buceros rhinoceros silvestris | reverse complement strand
GCAGGAAGATTGTCTTTTATTATAATTGGTTGCTCATGTCTTAACTTCATTAATTCAGTGGAATTTGTCCAGCAGCATAAATGGGGAGAGAATGAGACCTGATGTTTTCAAGTGAGAGAGTTGCACGATGAGATTCCTTGCATTGTAGGTCTGCTTCTATACAAACAATATGTGATACAGGTATACAATGGCCTTTAACTTCCTGAATGCTTATGCAGCGTGTTTTTCATCAAACAGTTTGGATTAAACACATGAACTACACTTTCTAAAAACAGATCTCCATTATAAACATGAACAATACCTGAGAAACCTCAGGAAATCTTTTAGGTCTCAGGTTTGTAATGGAAAAATAAACATTGTACTATGTTTCCTCTCAGATAGGGCCTTTCAATTTGTTTAACTTTAATGGGTTTTAAACTTTCCAACCATGCTTCCTCTCAGGAGAGAGCACTTGGGATTCAATCTGTCTCTATTTTGTGTTTCCGTCTGAATCCCTGTGGGTCACAGGCTCCAGCCACTTTCATCTCTAAACCAAACCTATTTTTCATGGCTTTAGAACATCCTACATGTTTAAAGAATAAATATTGCAAGTCTGTCTTACATATGTTTTCCAGTGGAAAACAGATTATTATGTTACCGTGTACTCTGCTTAGGAACACGCTGCATTAGTGATTCTCTGTAGTAAGATGACTCAATGGTTAGACTTCAAGATGCACAGTTAATTTTAAATTTAACTCATGACTAGTTGAGGCACATCATCCACCCCAAGCACTGCATAATAAACCAGATGCACTTAGCTGGATATGTTAGACTTTACAAAAGGTGGGGTGTCACCCTGTCACATCATAATTCAAGACAGCCACTTGGATCCATGTGTCCCTGTGCAAGCTAATAGCCTTGTAAAGACTGAGTAGTTGACTATAGGTTTATAAGCGTGCTAACAGAGAAATAAGGAATGCATATTTAAAGTATGCTTTTACTTGATGTAATTTTGTGGTTTGTTTGGTTTTTTTTTTAATTTCATTAATACAGAGCAGCTTAAACTATTGATCTGGAGTTTTTTATCAACTAGCTAATTAGAATATGATTGTTGTTAAAGGAGTTCAAATTTGGCCTTTTTAAAAATTTCTTTAGCATCTGTAGGTTTTTTTGGCAGCAAGTCTTCCATCACAGCGAGGCAGACAGTCTGTCACTCTTGGGGACATTGCCCCTAACAGCCTTTCTTTGTGTAAAAGTCTGCCAAAATCAGTGTAACACTAATACCTATTCTGTCTCTAGTAATAATGTTGGTACTTTTCCAACATGTTACCCAAATACAAAGGTTTTGTGTGCTGAAGCCAGAGATGCAGGTGAACTCCAGCTTAAATGGTGACAGAAAGGGACAAGGTTTTGCTATTTACGCAGTGATTTCCAAGGAGTTTAAGGGCCAAAATCACAGCTGTTGCGCAGTGCTCTAGGAATACAAAGCAGCTGTAAGGATGGCTGAGTTTTAATTAGAGCAGCATGAAGCAGCCAGAACATACCAGTGATATTGGCTGAAATACTCTGTGCTGGAAAGGCGTGTTTGGTATTAACATTTTGGACATACGTCTATATTTCTAATAGCATCTTGATAAAGAAGAAAAATTTCCAGCAACATTCTTTTGGTATGCAAATACCAAAATCCAAAAACTTTGCCTATCTGTTTTTTCACCAGGGTTCCAAAATTGATTCTGGGGACACTGCCAGTCTAACACTGGTAACGAATGTCCTCCTGCTGTCTGCCCTGATCGCGTCACTGTATCTTTCAGCATTCCTGATCTGCTGAAGGGTTTGTTCCCTGAAGAAATAGCTGGTATTATTTATAATGACTTATAAGGACTTTTTTTTCCATCCCTCATCATATTGCATATTAAACTGGAAAAATTTCCTAACAGTCTCCAGTCAAACAAGAAGTCTTTATATGACCAGTCACCTTGATTTCAACATTTATTGGCTACTCCTTTCAATATGTGCTCACAGCATTGGTACTTGGCATGCAAACTCTTCCTCTTCTCCTCTGTTTCACTTGTTTGTTAAGCTTCAAACACAAAAGACAAATGCTATGATTATTTACTTGAGTCTACACTGTTGTTGTGGGCATGTGTCCTTTGGTTTTCACAAGCTAGCAATCCACACATGATTTTATGAAACAACCTTTATGCTAGTTTTACTGACATCAGGAGGAAATCTGTGAGGAATTTGCTGAGTAGGATGTCAGGAGAGGACAGGCAGAATGCTGTTCCAAACCTTTCCCCCATTGACAGCAATTTGTTCTCCCTACAGCTCTTGAAATGACTGGTTAGATTAGGCTCTGTTACTAGCACTATTAGAATCAAATAACACAAAAGGGTTCTTTGAACTTAATGCATAGTTCCTCCTGCGCATTGGAAGTACTGATTTTGGCTCCATAGTGCTTACCCTTAAGATGATAATAACAATAATAATTATTATTACACACATGCAAAAAACACTTATTTATAGCCATGATATGGTTGTTGCCTTTGGCTATAAATTTGTAATCAGGAGGTCGGTTGCAGATCTAACTGACTAAGATATCACATGAAAGTGGTGGGTTTCTGACAGGCTAAGAATGTATTGTAGGGTTGGTGCAATTGGGTCATTAGTGAGCCAAAACTGGAACTGTTCCTCAGCTGTGGCTTTAGGAACTGTGTGATGGGAACTGTATCTTTCAGAGGCTCCTCTGTGCAGGTATTTGGAGTGGAATGAAGTGCTGTGCAGAAGTGCCTGGTACACAGGGAGATTGCTGAGAACTCAGGCACTGAGCAAGCCAAATCTCTGCCCAGTGATTTCCGATCAATGTATAGCACCAAAAGTGAAAAACAATTTCAAGATACTCAGAATGGAGACCAAATCATACAAAACCTCCATCAGATCTGAAAGACCCCATAAATAAGGAGAGCTGGCCATTTTTAAAAATAGCATCAGTCTGTATCTGCAAGTAGTAGATACCAAGAAAAAAACACCAAACAAAAATACAAAAAAAGAAGACACCTTCTCAGATGTCAGAGGAAGGAAGACAGAGAGGAAGACAGGGATGTCAAACTGACCTTGTTGGCTTAGAAATCCTCAGCAAGGACTACTCCAGATGGAGATGGATGGCTTTTGCTCCAAGGGATCCGGATAGCCAGAACTAAGGTTACATGACCTCAGTGGTGTGGCTTTCACAGGACAAACATGTAGAGATGTGACTGTTCACACCACCTCAGAGACTGATTAAAATTATTAGTTTTATTATTAGTTTTATTATTAGTTACTGCTTATTATTAGTTATTCCTGTTTTCCCTGGACTCTGCAAATGTTCATTATTATTGTTTTCTCTGACTTAAAGAAATAAAAAAGGAATCACACTACCAAGAGGTTGTCATAGGACCAGGTAGGAACTGATGGCTGCATTGTGCAGAGGAGTGTGCTGAGTAATGCTGCCCAGTTGGACTTGGATGCTGCATGAAGCGGACACGGGTCAGACTCCAGACTGTGTGATAGCTGAACAACACCGTGCCAGGGGAACGCAGACCTCATTCTCGATTTTGCTTTTGCACATTACTCCAGTGTTTGTTTCAGTCATGCTGTTCAGAGCACAGCGCTAAACCAAATGACTAATACAGTGAAGAATGAAACAAATAGCTATCCTTAACAATTCTGGAGTTTCCTGAATTTCTAAACATTCATGCCTAGAGCACTAATCTGCTGTGCTCTCTAACCCTCCCCCAATCTCTTGCCCAGAATTATCTGCAAGAGCAAACAAGAAAAGGTCTTTGTTCCTTCTGACAGTATTATTATATGTTACCTGTACGCTTTTGTGAGAGCATAGCTGCTTGCCCCTGCTATTGGAGTACTGGCATGGAGGTACAGATACTTTATGAATCAGGACAATTCTCTACTCAGTAAACAGCTTCAATGACCAAACCACAGATCTATAATTCTTACACAGCCTAGGAGAGGACTTGTGGCTAGTCTAGCTACATAACACCACTACTGCCTTCATCCTTTCACCTGGTCTGCTTGCTGTGCTGGAAAAGCATTTGTTACACCCATGTTAGGAGGAGACATGCCTAAGCACACGTGCTGAGGCTCGTGCACTGAAGAAAAAATGTTCATGCCATCCTATTGATGCTGCTTCTACACCAGGGTTTGCACCACCTGCATTAGGAGTGCTGCTCTGTGGCCTCCTTCTTGCCCTGTAAGCCCTTTGCCAGAAGCAGCAGATTGGGATGGTCCCTGGGCTGCACCCACTGTGTATGCTCCAGTGAGGGGCAGAGGCCATAGCATTGCTCAGAGGAGCCCGTGTGGGAAGGAGATATTTCCTGATGGCACGTGGATGTCATGGCGTCTTCCTCATTTTGTCATACCATAGAAGGAGTCTTATCAGTGGAAGAAATTTGAGTCTTTTTAACTATGAGAAAGAAGGAGAATTTGTCCCTGTTAAGAGTATCTGACAAAAATGCAGTGACTGTTTTAGATGCAGGGCAGAGATTATTTTTTTCTGTTAAGCCACCACTATCTGATTATTCCCTAATCTATTCTGCTGAGTAGAACTTTTCATGCTGCTTGCAAATAGTGTAGAAAAGTAGCAAAGTTATAGCAGACACACTTGTTGAGGTATAATATGAGAATCAGCAAAGCCTTCTTGCTTTATCAAAGATTTACTTTATAGCTTCTAAAATTCTTTCTTGTAACAGTGCAGCATAGCAGCACATGGATTATATTCAGTAAGGATTATAACAATAGTTCTTTTGCTTGAAAAAAGACATGAAAGGAATAAACAGAAATGTATTCTCAAATGTTCTCAAAGAAAAAGATTTCTGAAAATTCCATATCCAGGTGTCATTCTGAATAGGTATAATCTGCATAAAAGGATTTCACAAAACTAAAAGAGGAAACCAAGTCATCACTAAGGCAGATTTATACCCCTTTAACACTCTTTTCTTAATTCCAAGATAAACTCTTCTCTGGCTAAATTATGGCACAGATTTACAAAGAACAGACTTTATGCTGGTATAATTCCATTAATTTTGTCATTTTCAGGAAAACTTGCGGTTTCAGCTGGAGTACTTTTACTTGAGTAATGCATGCTGACCAACTAAGGAGTAACTTGTTTCACAAAGATTCATGTTTCCCAGGCTTCATCTGGAAAAACATCTTGGATGCATGAGGCATGAGGAACGATAAGCTATTAGATCATCATTCAGCCCAAGAAAAAAAAAAAACAACCTTTTATATATCACTCTACCCATGTTTTGATTACTGTGCTTCCCAGCTGCCAGAAGGTACAAACAGGAGTCATAGAGAAGAGACAGCTCAAGTAGCTGACACCACTAGACAAACATGCTGCTAGGTCTGATGAGAGTTTAGGTATTTACTCTCCAGAGTGGCTATGTGGCGGAAAGGGACTGGCCAGGAGCAAAGCAGGAGGCAACAGTGCTAATTGCTGGGGGTGCAGCCTTTCTAGCATGTTTAACTGAGCTGGGAGACATGGGATCACATTGGTTCCTACTCATCCCTCTTTCCAGGCTGTTTCCAGCCCACTGTAGTGTCCTGCACCCAGGACTACACCTGATCCAAAGGAAAAGGATCCTTGGAGGAAAGAAATGCCCCTGCTTCCTGGGGCTGCATGGCTTGCACCCAGTAGACAGTTCCTGTCTCGAGACACAGGCAGCCTTTGAAGGCTGCTTGAGCACTGTGCCCTATCACGACTCTTCACATACTGTTTTACAGCTTTATGCCCTTTTGAGATACGCCATTTCAATTGAAAATTAAACTGTGAACTTCACAGGAAGACAAAGCTAGCAATGTCACGTTTAGTTTCAGTCCAAGCCCACTAAACATTTGTTTTATCATCTGACAGCCAGAATGTGCCTGGAAAATGATGAGAGGTGATACAGATTAGCTGGCCTACCAAGGATTTTTCATTCCCACAAATGGGTAATCTTTGACGTTAGGTAAGCATTAGTCATTTCTTTTTGTTGACAGCATAGAAACAAGCTGGATCAAATATACTGTGGAATTAGGAAGCACATTATATCTCTCATAAGTATTTTCTAAAGACCATTTCCTATAACAATGAATTTTCCGCTTTCAAGATGGCAAAAAACTGCAGAAAGCAGCAACAGAAGGGTAGGCTGATAATCATCACAGCTCTTGCCTCCAAGTCCCTTGTCCCTATCCTTACAATGACCAACCAAGACACCTAAGTGAATGCATCACTGAGGGAACACAGCATGGAACGTAAAGTCATTCTGTGGTCCTTGCCATCCTACTTTGTCCTAGGAATGAACTACAAATAGGGCAAATAAGGCATACAATTAGGAAATGAGGAAACTAACTCTTACTAGCTTTCTACAAAATCTATTTCAATTTTTCGATTTAAAATTATTTTTTATTTAAAAATTAACTTAAATTTTAACAAGTGTGAGACAAGACAAAAAGCTAAATGTCCCAAAAAGAAACTTAAAGCTTTGGGTTGAGGGAAGTATTTTGTTGTTTCTTTGACCAGACATGAATTGTGAATCGTGTATTCTTTTCAGTAACTATGATTTGCCAGCTCTGATTTTGTGGAAACTAACAAATGACTATAGCTACATTTTACATTTAATTAATTTTCCTTCTTTTGTTTTGGCAAAAAACCAAAAAAAATCATGATGTAGATACCGTTACAGATTTTACAGCAAGGGAAAAAAATATTATACAGAGGACCTGTATCTTCTACAGATAATGTCTCCAAGAGACAACAGTATAAAAACACATCTGCAGCATCTCAAACTTCAGCTGTCAACCAAAGCAGGGAGCAAGTTCCAAACCTCTCTCAGTGAATTCTTGGTAGGAAGCCTCCCTCAGTTGTTGATAGACAGAGTACCAGCTTGCACATAAATGCCGGGTCCTTTGGTGAGAGGTGAATTTAACACCCTCTGTTAGGCTGGGCTGCACTCCACCTCTCAAAAAGTTCCTCCTCTGTGAAGTTTAACTGGTTTCAAACCAAAGAGTTACAAATAGTCTCTGATACTAAACCTGCCCTTGAATTTCACTATCAATTTTGGTGTTTTTACAATAATATTTTTCCCTTTCGGCGAAAAAATCAAAAGGAATTCTCTGGCTACACGTATACTGGAGATTAACCACATGCAGGACTGCTCTCTGACTGTGAGGCCAGCTGTCCTGGAAAATCCTTCAGACTCTTAAGCACTCTTAGCATTTATAACATGCTGGCTTCATCCACACTGCTCACTGGGAATTGCTCCTAGCCCATGCTGACTCCTGAAACACACTCTCAAATGATTCAGGAGGGTGTTATGTGGCCTGGCCAAAAGTGTGCTGGGGACCACTCCAATGGTTTAATAAGAGTACAGACATTCACCTTTCAGTATCTGTGTTCATGTTCTGGCACTGTTTAATTTACAGCCTTTCCTCTCCACAGCCTGCTCCTTTACAAAAAAAAAAAAAAAAGGAAAATAAAAAAAAAACCCGCCGTGCAAAGGCACAAATCAGAACAACTTCTCTCCTGAAACACCATTTTTTAAAAAAAAAAAAAAAAAAAGGAAATAGAAAAATAACCAGCCGTGCAAAGGGAAAGTGTAACTCACCATAAACACACAGTGTGCAGAGAGAAAATAAGTGGAGAGTGGTGGGAAACCAGAAAAGAATCTGTATGTTTTCAAGTAAGTTAGGTCAATGCAGAAGTATATTACTTATTCTAGAGGATGGTCTGGAGACAGAGCAGTTCGTTAGAGGTCAGGAAGAGACAGAGCAGCCGAAGCAGAGAGAGAAGTTGCACAACATTCCCACTTCATATCAAGCTTCTTCTGGCTTCTTGCTGGGCTTGGTGGCACAAACTTTGAGCTCTTCTGCTTCATGTCACTGATACAAGAACTAGCACTGCAAGGCTCCAGTGTGGTCCTTGCATTATTCAAAGCCCTGGCCTTCACTTGTCACTACTAAAGAGGTAAAAGGAGAGTCTTACTTCATTCCTGGCAGTGCCAGCCCAGTGACTGTCATTATTTCCCAGTAACCTTGCATGCTTTCCACTGACTTCAGAACTTGTGGCAAAGAAAGCAAAGAAGTAAATGTCAGCCTAACTGATTTAAATAATACCAATGCCTCATGCTGACAGGCACAGCACAAAAACCCGCAGATACCTCACCTGGGCACTGAAAATTGACTTAACCACTTTAATACCTTTCATTTATAGAAACCATATTTACGTGCCTCTTCTGATGTCTTGGTTTCAAAATCTCTAGACAATTTCTTCACTTGAAAAGAACAAAGTTTAAGAGTTATCCTGCATCTACAGGATGAGCTGGTTTTGATCTTTTTTTGAACAGCCTGTCAATGTTGATCTGCTCAAATATTCACCTGGCTTTTTAGTTTGGAGCAAAAATTCAGACTAAGATGAAAACACATCATAGCTACTTTGAGTAGGGGAGGAAGGGAGAAGGAAAAAGCAAATACCTCTCCATGGGTTTGGTCTTTCATTAACATAACTAAAATGACCTGCTGCCAGATTTGAGTTGCTTTAATGTCTGTGATTTCATTTCTTAAAATCCAATTTCACAGGGATAAAATCTAAGTGGATTTTGTTTGTCTTTTTGTAACTAGCAAAATACACTATATTACTTAATTTTAAAAATAAGGTTGAATTTTATTTTTTTTTTCCACAAGGATAAAGTAAAAAATTCTTCCCTGTTTTTCTTAGAAAGAAGTTTCTGTTCAAAGCCATGGGAAGATTAAAAAAAATTGCTCTTACAAATGGAGTGGGTATTTTACAACCCTACACAAAGATAAAATCATCTACACTGTCACAAATTCACAACGTTCATCTTTAAATATTTCTCTTGTGTGACTGAGCTTGGAGTTTAGGTTTCATCCATAACCTTCAGTGTCTTTGAAATGGAGCCTGAGCTCTCTGAGGGTATGTTAAGACTTCAGGCTTGTCCTCATCCTCAGTCATGCAGCTCCAGTGATCACTGCGGAAGCCCTCCATGGCTCCTGTCTATCAGGAAACACATCCCCTAATTTTCTTTCCATGGAAAAAGACACTGGGCAGAGGGTGGTGTTGCTCCAGCCTCTCTGTGAGAGGACATGGCTGGAGAACACCACTGCATCCTGCCCCTGGGATGTGCTGGGGGGTCTCGGTTTTGCCCTTCTGAGCCACCACTCAAAGAGACTATGCCCCTAATTTGGGCACATCAGTAAGCTGATTGATAAACTGTCAATGGATCCATAAATTCATCATCACAAAGGCCAATTTTGCTGTTGCCTGGGGAGGCAATAATAGCTATTTGGCACCTCCTTATGAGCATCTAACAGATCCATGCTTAGTGGCAAATGTTAGACTGTGGCACTGTGTCCACTTTCTCACAGTCTCTGTGTTAAGGGTCGAGGGACCGAGGTAACAACTCCTCAAATTCCCTTAACAGTCCCCTTTGCCTCGTTAGAGACAGAAGGGGTTTAAAGGGGAAGGAAGAAATTCACACCTCGGTCTGCGTTCAGAACTAAAACCAACACTGCCATTTGTGATAATGAAGTTGAAAAGTCAAGTGACTTGTGCTGTTTGGAAGGATATTCTACAAGGCATCAGTACACAGCCTACTGCTGTAGGGACACTTCTGGCTGAGAGGAGCAGAGAACTCCGTATTTCTAAAAAGTACTGAAACCAAAAGCTCACCCTTACTAAGCTACCTAACTGGGAAATGAACTCATTTGACTCTCTAGCCACAACTCCTTGTG
>NW_010432250.1:43285-55191 GCF_000710305.1 Buceros rhinoceros silvestris | reverse complement strand
ACTCTTTCCTGGGAGGAAAAGAGAGAAGAATTTGGCCATTATTGCCCCAAAGAAGTAATTTAAGAAATAGCAATAAATAATGGATTCATGTTAGCTTTATTTTACTTAGAGCAAGTGGAACTGGGGACTAATTTTTGATAATTAATATAAATCTGAAAAAACCTAATCTTAAAATTTTCAAATTCCTATTTCACATCCGTAGGTGGATGACAGAAAAGCAATGTGGATCTTAGTGTTGCTGAAGGGAATTGGAGGGTGCCTCTAGATATTGAGGTGTCACTGGGTCTCTTACTACAAATTTAAAAGACTGATTTGACTTTTCATAATTATGCCAAAAATTTTGGTCATCATCAAAAAAAAAAGAAAAAAAAGGGGGGTGGGAGGGGGTGGGAAGGCATATACAGGTGGTGTATTTCCTGTGCAACCTGCTCTAGGTGAACCTGCTCTAGCAGGGGGGGTTGGACTAAATAATCTCCAGAGGTCCCTTCCAAACTCTAACACTCTGTCATTATGTGATAAAAAAAGGGGGGTGGGGGGGGGTGGGAAGGCATATACAGGTGGTGTATTTCCTGTGCAACCTGCTCTAGGTGAACCTGCTCTAGCAGGGGGGGTTGGACTAAATAATCTCCAGAGGTCCCTTCCAAACTCTAACACTCTGTCATTATGTGATTCTGTGATATGATTGGTAAATCAGGTAAGAAGTCAGGTTAGAAAGCAGTGTATAAATAGAGAAATGACTGTTTCTCTTCATTTAGTCAAAAACTGTCTGACCCAGAAGTTATGTAATGTCTCAGCACTACTTATTTGTTGACTTAAATATTTTTCAGCTACCTTCAAGGAAGTTTAGCTGACTGAAAAATTACTTTTGGCTGATTCTCCTATGCAAGTGTGGTGGACCCATGGCCTTGGCAAGAACCTGTTGCAGTCACTGTTGGCAGCTCTGGCATGTCTTGGCTCTATGGGAAGCAAGCCAGACCCTGCACTGCGCAAGCAGCAGCTTTCTTAGATGTAAATGTCAGTTATAGTCAAAGGCTTACCCTCTCCTCCTGCCTCTGAATTGCTCAAACTGGTACTGTAATTGCTTCTTAGCTTCTCACCTTTGGTTTGGGAAAAGCAAGATCAACCAGTTTTCCTTCTGTGAGGATGCAAATTCACCTCTTTTCATACTAAGCTGCTGTCATATTAGTTATGTTAAGAAACAAGATGTAACAGAACGTATTCTCACATGCTCATTTCACATTTCACGTACTGTTCTACTCCCAATGAGAACAAACCTCATTCCGGTTTCTATCCCCGGTGACAATGCCTAAGAGAGCTTTGAGTGAGCTTTCCTCTTAATGTGCATTGCATAGGCCACAGATAAGAGCTTTTCCTTATCTGTACTTGTCCACATGCACATTGCAGAAATTTCAGAGATGAAAGGGTTATTTTCAGTCCAGCTGAAAGTTAAAGGGCAGCTCTCCAGAGCTCTCAGAGCTGTGCTTACCTGTAGCTGACTGGTAAGCACAGCTGTCTGGAAAAAGCAAGGTCAGACTAACCAGCTGAGCCTTTGCTGTATATATATAACGAGTAATCTCTGAAAGCCTTCACAAGATTTTCAGAAAAATCAGGACAAAACCCTCATGTAGAATAAGTATTCTCTTACCAAATTGTTAAGAGTATTTTTTATCTTCAAACCTGAAAGAATCTGCTAAACTAAATGCAATTTGAATACATACATTTGTTTATTATTATAATATTTATCAGCTAGAAAACTGAATCAGTTCATGTTCGTTTCTATTCAGTTACACTTTCAGATTTTCTTTTATGAACACAGTGCTTTAGGATTTGTATATTACTGTCCAGAGAAATTATTAAACTGAGTAAAAATCTGAAAAAACTGTTTGCCTCCATATTGATCCTTTAACTCATTTAGTCAAAGTAAATTCCAAACTCTGATATCCTACTATATCTTTTAAATTAATCCTGTACAACATCATTGACTGGGTGCCAAACAAACAATATAAATTAAAAAAAAAAAAAATCAGTCAACAGTTTGTCAGTCAATTCTACGAGTGACAAACTGACCTGCTATGAAATGGCCGTATTTAGAGAATCTCTACACACCTGGGAATTTGCCATGTGCTTGACATGTAGCTCTCACAATTGCAAAAAAATTCCTTATTATAATTGTACCTACTGATACAAATATTACTACTTTTTTGCATGAAGAAAAACCAAAAGCCTGCATGGAAAAATGCTTGGCAGAACATGCCAGGACGGTAGCATGGACTCAGGTGCAGCACCGGCCTTCCAGGCACTAGAAATGACCTGGCCATGCCCCGCAGAAAGCAGCAAACCTTGAACTTTTTGAAATAAGTGTATATGTGGAAGACAAAGGTTTATAATTAGAGGGACAGAAAACTCTAGAAAACAAAAATATTGTCAGGACTCAGCATTTAGCATTATGGCACAGACACCACGAACTGGTGTGCCAGCAGGAGGCTTAGCTCCCCTGCCCCCTGCTCAGTCAGCGTAGGAAGTACTGTGACACGAACGATTTCTGCAGGTAGCCAAACACAAGAACAAGGCTAGAGAGTTCCATGCAAATACTTGTCTCATTTCTAGAAAGAAATAAAAAGCAGAATCGTTCTTCCCACTGTATCTTGAAAAAAGCTGAAAAGTGCAATTTTTTTAGACTTTCTCAGACCTCAGAGAAACCTTTCTAAATGCCTATAAAGGTGGAGGATTAAATAAATGGTTTGCTGAAGAAATGGAACAGCTATTGCATTTCGTAACACATGCATATTTTTAAATAAAAAAGAAAATATTTGACTTTTTGTTTTAAATTTGGTTTAAAAATTCCACAACTAGAAACACATCATTACAAGTTTGTACTCACATCAACTTTGTATCAGGAAAAAATAAAGTTTTGTTTGCGTAATATTGTTAGTCAAAATACTACCTATACATATTTAAGAAAGAAAAGAACTTATTTATGTCAAGTGAGTGGAAATTAGCATCACAAATGACAATTTAAGGAGGATTATATGATGTATTGCCCATTTCAATCAACTAAAAATATAAAAGTTATACAAGCCATAAAAATTGCACAATCTACAACTTTCAGTTCCAGTAAGACCATGTTTGCAGTCCTTGACTACAAATAGAGTTTATCTGCAAATTGAGATAGATCTTCTAGGGCCATAATTAATACAGACAATCCTGAGCTTTCCAAATGAGTCAAACTTTCAGAATTATGATATATTATGCTGAGAGATGTGAAATTTTTATAAAATGGGTTATTGATTGCCTTCCAGTTTCTGAGCTCGGTTCACAATTTCAGTTTCACCATCATGAGGCATTTTTAAACTGTAAACAAAGATTACTGTACAACCAATGGGATACTAGCAATGGAGCTTTTTAAAGACAGGTAAAATCCCAGATGAATATTGTGAGACACCTGGTACGGTCATAAAAGTCAGCAGTGCCTGTCGAAGAGTTCCTCCTTATACTAACTCATTAACTCAGGATTCTTACTATTAACTCATTATGCTAAAAATTTTCAGGGAAAATAATGTACATTCAGGATGTCCTCGGTAATCCTCCACAGTTCCTGCGGGCTTTGACAGCCCTGCAGTTCAGATGAGTTTTTGAAAGACAAGAGATGACGTAAGTCATTTTGGTCACCTTCTGGAGATGACTTCTGCAGGAAGCTCAAGTGTTGCTTTCCAGCCACGCTACTGCAACAGCACGTCCTGAATGGTATTTATTTAGGAGCTCAGCTCCACCTGGAAGCTCCTGTGTGTCAAGCTGGACAATACCTGTTTCGAGGGATGCTTCCAGAGCAGGGGCTTCACTAGAATCTAGGTCCGGAGCGGGGAGGAGGGAGTCGAGGATGGAGCTGTCCCTGTCCCATTGCTCTGCTGCTCCCACCTGAGAGTGACTGGGGTCCCTGCTGCTCCCTAGAGAAAAGATAAGGCTCAGGGGCTGCACATGAGGACAGAGCAAGAAGCAGCATGTTCTGCTTGTTCTGCCTGCTAAGCAGTAGGCCAGCGAGAAACACAGACTTCCAGACTTAGAGTGGCTTGAAAACACTTAAGAGTTTTTAATTTAGAGATTCCCATTGATATTATCCAAGTGTCTCCAAAGCCATGACAGAGCACATCAACCTGAAGTATCCAGAATACACTAGGCAACGTGTTTGCAGGTACGATACAGTATAGCAACCCCGATGGTAAAACCTCACAATTCTGCTGCCTCCTAAGAGCTGGTACCACAAGTTGCAGCTTTCTTCTTTAATTTAGCAATCAACACCAAGCAACCCCCTCAGTCAAAAAAAAAAAAAAGGCAGCTGTAAAGAGGGAAGGAAAAAGCTGGTAGGTAGCGTGCTGGGGTCCTCGTTGATAGGCTAGTTAGTTCTGCAGAATATGTGCAATGCAATGCGGTGAAGATGGAATGACAGCAGAGAAGTAATGTGTCCAATTTGACCCATCTATTAGCCACACTGCACACAGTCTGCAGACTTCTAGCTGCTCAGTGAGAATGCATGAGTCCCTTGGCTGGCCAAGCTGGGCAATCCACAGCACAGCACGAGTTGTGGACAGTTTCTTTCACAGCTCACAAAACAAACAAAGGAAGGCTGAGGACATGGTGACAATTCCAAATACCACAGAGGCATAGCAGACATGGAGGGAACTGGGAGCTTTGCTACTGGAAAGCAGGGCATACGGGGAACAGAGTCGTCACACTGGAGGAAGGCCAGGTCTCTTATAAATAAACACTCATTCATACATTTGATTAATTTGTGTAAACAACCAGAATTTGAATCCACACCTTGTGGATTGCCTGAATTCTGCCCTGACCTTCTCAACTGTGCAGCATGGTTATGGTATAAGCAAAGTTTGGTAGGTCAAATGCACTTCAGGGACAACATGGAAAGATCTGGTGGTGCCAGACAGCTGCTGAGGGCTGAGAGACCACGGAGGTCTTTCCATTGTCAAAACATTTGGTCAGAGAGAAAATGGTGTTCTGGAAAGCTGTGATCTTTTTAAAGAAAACAGTAACATTTTGTTCAACTCTACATACTGTTATTTAAATAATTATTATAGTTCTCCTAATAACATGTAGACATTACCATTTAAGGAATAAAGCAGGACTACTAGAGGATCTAAGTTAATAGCAGTTAGAACAGTGCATGGCACATTTTCTCATTATTTCTTAACAAACTGTATGTGAATTCTTGCAAAATAGTAAATATCAACTTGTATTTGCAGGTTTTTATTTTTTTGTCCTTGCTGAATTGAATGAATGAGATTTATTGGGTTGTGAACAACACAATAATGAAATCTTAACTAGCTGTATTAAGAGTTAAATTGGTGCAAACACATTAAGTTAAACTTGACTCCATAGGAAAAAAACCCCCATATTATTTTATTGATAAATACTTTAATATTCTTGAAAATTTGTTTAGGAAACTTCAGTTTTGAACAGCTAGTTCTAGGAGAAAGTTGAGCAATTATCCATCTATTCCTTTATTTATTAATATTAGAAAGCATTTCTACAAGTGCAAGAATTCAGGTTATCACACTGTTACACCCACTCTGAATCACATCTGGCATGACAGTTTACAAGAAACAAAGTACATATAATTTGTATGGGGCACATGGGATTTACAGAAACTAGTTCTTTGCCCTACAAAAAGTTTGTCCTTCAAAAAAGTCAGTGTGAGTTTTCTCATTAATTTGAACAGAAAAAATGTCAAGACTATTGTCTTTGAAAGTTAATATGCAACTATCTAGAGCTAATAGAGAGCCATGTTTTCACAACGAAGAGCTTAATTTTCAGTGCAATTCACAAAGTATAAGGAACAAATAATAGTTTTCTGACAATCTTTTCATACTAATTATTAAGATTACAAAAAGAGTGGACCAAGGCTTAATGGGGCAAATTCTGACCTCATTTGTCTTGACTCTTGTGTGTTTAAAGCAGTTACTATGGGTTTTCATCAGTCTTTAAATCCCAATGTACCGAATGCAAAAAAAAAAAGAAAGTGGCATTGTTCATGATTTGCAGAAACCTTGTTCACAGAAGACATGGTTTAAAAATAGGCCCTTAAGACTACTTTCCCTCCACTATATATTGTTTTAAAGTCATCTTACAAGTGTAGTAACTACACCTAAATCTTCCCCAGAGTGGACATCCTGGAACATCGTTAGGACATGAGTAATTCAGAGCCTCTGATGTTTTACCAAGCAGCAGGATAAGGTAGATGTTTCACGCTACTCTGGAAAACCTTTTTCTTCATTAAACTTTAAAATATCTTGAGAAAATATTTGTCTCATTCTCCATTTTAACTAAGTAATGCCGCAGTAAATACGGCGAGCAAAAGAAGCAGTCAGGATGAACAGCGCTGTATTGAATTACGATACTCTCCGTTATACAACATTGTGTTGCACAGAAAGGCCCATGGGATTTTGCCACAGACTTAAATTAAACCTGGTATTTCACTCACTGCCATCACACAGGTACATCAATGGGCTCCCAATTGCCCATTAAGCTAATGAAAGAAGCAGCTTTGCTTGCAGAGTTTGCTTCACTTGCATCTTTAACCTAACGGGGCTACAATAACATCACAGCCCTTTGCACAGCAGGATGTCTTTGGGGCTGTTTTTTCCATGCCAGTTGTTAAGAGTTTTAATCACGTGAACTAAACAGAATAATTTTCGTTAGTTGCTCTCAGTTTGTTTGTTGCTGAGAGTTTGTCACTCTCAGTGCAGTAATACAAAGCTATTGATTCTCTGCAGATTTGTTTTGGAGGAAGTCTCTCAGCTTTCCTCATTCACATACACACAGCGCCTTACCCCTGAAGCACCACAGATCAAGGAACCAAACTTAAGAGAAAGAAAGTTGTAGTTTTCTTTGGCAGATCGGCCAAGATACCCTAACAACAGCTTTGATGCAAGTCCCCATCTTCCCATTGATTTTAGGACCCTCAGAGGAACAGCCAGGGAAAGCAAAGAGCTTTTGAAGCTGTTTTTCACTCCCTTGCAGCACCAAGCCCCAGCTGTCACTCTGGGGATGGTACAATGAAGGGCAAGTTCTTCTGGACAGGCAGTCTGGTGGGTGATTGTGAAGGTCTGGCTATGCACAGCTGGTCAGAATAGGACACAGGCTGAAGCTGATTGTGACAAGGATCTTATACCCCACCAGCAACACTGGAGAAGGCTTCAGGATGCATGAGGGGCACCTACTTCCCACAGTCCACAGGCCACCATGGGGGCAGGCAGCATGCAATGGCTTCCAGTATCAAATCCACTATTTGATGACGACTATTATTGTCAGAAATGTTCTTTAGAATTACAGTTCTGTTTAATTTATTGTCAGGGCTCTGAGGGCCCAGGACCCCACGGCAGTCCCCCCAGGGCCATGAGGCCCTGTCTCAGCATCACCGCAGCAGGGCCAGTCTCCAGCTCCCCACAGTCCTGCCCTGCCCAGCCATGGGCCCCACCAAGCTAGCTCGACTCATCGGCTCAGGGTCCATCCTGGCCTCGGCCCATCACCCGGAAAGTGCATGATGACCACTGGTGCCCATGGGGATTCCCCCTGCTCCCAGCTCCCAGGGAGCAGCCACCAAAGCAGTGCCCTGACATGTATTTCCTTAACTGTACATTTAATTGTGATGACCACTGGTGCCCATGGGGATTCCCCCTGCTCCCAGCTCCCAGGGAGCAGCCACCAATGCAGTGCCCTGACATATATTTCCTTAACTGTACATTTAATTGCTTGTAATCATGGTTTGGATTCCCTTTTGCTCTTGCTTAAGAAATTGTGTGTGTTTTAAAAGATTTTAATTTTCATTGATCTTTGTTCATGTGTGTACCAGCTAAAATTTGTGCTTCTGTCTTCCTACAGTGAATTACAAAAGCTCTTTTAAACTTACGCTACAGGACGGAGAAAAGCTAAAAAAAGAAACCAGCGTGTTTATTCCTGAGAAAAGAAGGATTGTAGAAAAACAAATGCCCCTCCACCAACCCAGCAATGTTTCTCCTCCACACTAACAGAGACATCCTGCATTCCAGTAATCCTGGCCCCAAGCGGTGGGATGACAGGCTCAGCAAGGCTGGGAATAATTTTCTGTGTGAAGCTCCCTTTGAAACTTGATTAAACCATTGACTCAGTGAGGATTAAAACAGCAAAAAAGGATTGCTGTCACAGTCTTAAGTGCTGGGAGTCAGGATTTTCCTGGAAGAAAGGATCTTCCTTCCAAGAAGCTATGGCACAAGACACCAGGGGATACTGGATTTCACCAAATATCCTCTTCTCTGTGGTCCTGTGAGATGGTGGGATCAGTTGTCCCCACATTCTTTTCTGCTTTCTAGTGGCTCACACTGTCAGGAACACTCTGCAGAGATAAGTGCAGGGAACCAACACCCTCAACTCTGCCACTGAATTTTCTTATAAGGCAACATGCGAATGCAATTGTGGCTTCTCCAGGGAGGACTCATCACATACTATTCAGTGTTCATAGGAATTTTCTTAGTCATTATTATCAAACAGACTTTCAAAATGCCAGACATTTCTTCATTGATTACAGTCACAAATCTAATCATCTACATGCTACGCTGGCTGAAGATCTCAACCAAATTAGAAATTTCATTGATTTCCCAGCTTTTGATTAAAACCCAAAACCTTTCATACTGAAATTTTAATCAACAACTTAAAAAAAACCCCTGCCATTATTCCTAGTAAAGATTGCCTTAGAAGATTTCAAAACCTTTACTCAACCTCCTAAATATTTGGCACCATGTATCTTTACAAGTTTGAAATTACTACTCTGATTGCTATCATTTCTTTTATTATGCTATTATACAAGACTGTTGTACTTTGTCATTTGTAGCACATTACCTCAGACTTGTTCAGGTACAAAGATGGACTGCTAGGATGATTAGGGGAATAGAGAACCTATCATATGAGAAGACAGAATTAAGAGCTTGGCTTATGTACCCTAGCAAAATAAAAGCTGTTAAGGGATCCAGTTGCTGTCTATAAATACATCGCAGAGGTAAACACCAGGGAGATGGGAGAGCCATTTAAACTAAATGACAATGTTGGCAAGGGAACCCATCAGCACAGACTGGCCAGAATTTAATCTATGCTAGAAACCAAAAACGTTCTCAGTTGGAGCAACGAAATTTTTTAACAAATTTCCAGTTGGAGTAACAACAGTAAAAACCCTAGCTGCACGCACAGCGGAACCTAATAACTTTATGACGGGGATTATAAAATGGGATTCCTGCCATATGAGGACAACAGATTTGATGACCCATTAGATCCTTTCCAGTCCTCTGTTCCTGTATAAAGATGCAGTATATCATACAGATTCTGTAACTTTCAACCACGCATGCGTCAAAACAAGATATGCCAGCATACTTTATATGGTTCAAGCTATTTCAAAACAAAACACAACAAATCAAAACCCCCAAACAAATATTTCCGTTTAGTAAGTGTATTTGTTCAGGGTAGAAGTAAAACTTCGATAATTTTTTCTCCCACAATGACAATAAATTCAATAGAACCAAAATGTATTACAAAATAAACATTTTCTACACTCAGTTGTCCATCACAGAAATTCCTAAGATAATTGATAATTAGTTCTACTTGTCCTCTAGCACTGTTTAAGGTTTATTACAAATTTTATAGAATATTTTATCTGTGACTTTAAAACCTCTGCAGCTGAACTTCAACTGTTATTTATGGTATTTTGCTCTAAGCTATAAATTAATTAAGGACAAGTATATTTTTGTGCTAATGCATTTTATGTTGGAGAGTATCCAAAAGATATAGCCAAAGGAACAGAATTATGATTGTTTCTCATTTACTTTGGTCATAGCATGGGTTGTACATGTGAGAGGAAAGATGTTTTGTTAAAAACTGAGCCATCTGTTTATGGAGAAACTTTATAGAACTCCATTCTTTTCATGCTTAGAAGATTGCTTATGCTGAGCTTGAAGTAAAATCTCAAGAACTTCTACAAAGCAGAGAACTTCTTGGGTAAAAAAAAGTTAGGAAAAAAAATCTACTTTCACCAAAAGAAGTAAAATGTTTACATAAAAATGAATCATTTACAAAAAGCATTTCTTTCTAAATGCACACACATACACATACACAGACCCGCCCCGAATGGGACAAAACCGTGCCCATGATAAAACATTCCTGTAGCTCCTGTCTGAAATTTTGATAGACATACCAGCATGCTATCTTCATATAAAGTTTACTATCACAGTGAAGGCAAATCTTACTAAGAAGATGCCCAAAACATTACTATAAGATTATATCTTGTGGTAATTAACAGTATCTTAATCTGATTCAGTCTACTCCCACCTCAGGTGCCTTCATAAAACTAGTACCAGTTTTTCTAGTTCCGTTATTAGCAGTTCTCTTTCCCAGCCAGTGAAGTTAAAAATCTCTCACCAGTTTCTTATGAACAGTGCTAATTTCAGCTCTTTAGATTCAGTATTAGATGCTCAGCAACAAAGGATCCAATAGAATGGAAAAATCTTTCCATTGTTATCAGTTAATGAATGGCTTAGGATCTGAATTATTGATTCCAAGCATCTTTTCCTACATTATATAAAAATTCTTTTGAAAGTGTTCTGAGCTTCTGGCTTTAATCAAACATGGTGAAAATCAAGCACCCATTTACATATGTGTTTGTCTACACAGCTTTGTATGTATTTTTTAATTTTAATTTTGTTGCTGTTTGATTTTACCATATGCCATTAACTGAATGCGAAGGAGCATCAACCCATCTTCTCTATCCCCTTTCTATTCAACACCCTTCCTTCAGGCCTCCACTTTTTTCTCTCAATTAAGTACAGTTTCACTTTTGACTCTGACAATGAATGATTTTCATCATAGCCTCCACTTCTATCCCCATTGTACACTTTTAAAGAAAGATTCAGTCATAAGACATATGCATTTTTCAAGTTCCTGATTTACCGCAGCCGTCCCTATGATGTAGATACATCAAAACAGTATCACTTCCTCCTGAAGCTGCTACAAGCAAAAATAGTCCTTGATTGGAACTGAAACTGTCCATGTGCTCTGTACTCTTTCAGGAATAAATTGCTTATAACAGGTTTTCAGAAAGCTGATGTTCTGAAACATTTTTTCATACATGGAGGGAAATGTCCTTGCTATTTTTAAAAGAAAATTTGATCTATATTTAGAAGAAAAGTTATATATTTTCTGAAATTAGATTCTGAATTTACACACCAGTAATTCAATTTTTTCAAAATGTACTCCTCTGATTTATTAAGATTTATTAGCCATCAGACAGCTAACTCTTAACCTCCTCCTCCTACATTAAAAGTAACATGAATCACCGTGTCACCTACTATTTTACAGAATGATGTCCAAACTCCTATCCACCATTTTATAGTAAATATAGCAATGTAGTTCTAAAACAGTAACATATTAAATTATGCTAATCTTCAGTTGAAAAATTACAGATTATTCTTAAAGGCTTGGGCAAAAAACCCAAGATGGTTAAGCATTTTCTGCTTTTATTTTTTTCTCAATGCTTAATATGTGCTTTACTGTGCAAACAGACTTATTTCACCAATCTATAAATTGAATCATCTCCATGTTCAGTGAGAGTGGTAACTACTCAGCCCATGGATTTAGACACGATAAATCAAGTGTGGCTGCTACACTCAGTGAGAGCTGACCGAAATGCAGCACTTACATGTGCTTGTGTGACAGTAGGCCATGTTGGTGGTAAACAGGAGCCTCTATTTTCTCATGATTTCACTGCTGTTTATATGGAATAAATTAGTTATTGTGGTGGGATTCCTAACGGACACTTATTCACATAACAAAAGCACCGTGGTATCTTGCATGCAGATCCTATGCAGAACTGCTGA
>NW_010432250.1:14621-43194 GCF_000710305.1 Buceros rhinoceros silvestris | reverse complement strand
ACCTGAACAAGGCAAAGACCATGAATTTTTTTCACAAGTTAGTCAACAAAGAATTGTCAGCGCCCTGAAAACTGTCTGAGAAAATCCTAAAGGGCCACATTCTTTAGTTCAGGTGTGTTTTTCAGATGCAAGAGAGGGCTTCACTAAAGATTCTCTCGCACTGTAGATTTGAGTCTCCATTATGAGTGCTTTAAGTAGAGCAAAGCCTCCTTAAGGACTGCTGGTTTCCGTGCTCCTTTGAAATATTAGGGAGAAACAGTCTAGGGATGGTCAGAAAGTTTATGGTACTAATTCTAGATCTAGACTCCTAGGCAACAATTTCATGTGCAGGTTTTCTATTAATTTGCTATGAGATGCAAATCTGTGCTCAAGAACCTCACAGAGTTATCAGATCATTTCTATACATTGTGGCAGCCAAAGAGCATTTGCCTTCACCCTTCCTTGCTCGTCCGCAGTTCGGGAAGCTGGGCTCTGCAGGGCTCCAGCACTGACTGTCTCCCGTCCTGGCTGTGTCTTGGAAGGAAGCCAGGAAGATGGGTGACTTTGACATCTTTCAAACCCATAGAGTTCTAGGAGAAAACTAGTCTATGCTCCTGTCATGTTCTGGCACCTGTTTCTCTTTGGCTGGTTATTTTTCCCGTACTCAGCTTTGAAGCAGTCTCCATTGACAACAAAACAGAATTTCTTCACACGCTGATCAGCAGATCTGCAGAACACCTTGCCCATTGATGAAGAAGTTAACGTGGCTTGGAGAGAGACAGTACAAATACTTGGAAGAAACAGTCACTTAAGATTGCTAACCAGATAAACCACATCAGGTTCAGGCAACCTCTTAAATCGAAAATAGCTGTAGGCAGAGAGCATGCTCAGGGGAAGTTTCTAATCCTTGCTCTGCACTTGCTCTGCCCTGCTAGCTGCTTTTGGCCACTGGTCTGTGTGATCACTGGTTTGTTTGCTTGCCCAGAGCAGAGCACAAATGCAGTCCCCAGCTGCCACAAATTATGCTGTAGAGCTGCCTGAAGATGACTGAATTGCGGGGGTTGGCACAGAGAGAGTGAGAGCCTTAAACCTTGGGAAAACTAATCGGTGGCTTACTACTAATTTAGTAAACTTCTTTCTTCTCATCTGATTGCTTATGACAGCACATGGAGCTAAAACTGAAGGACTTGATGCACAGCTAATTAATTTAAATTACTATGGCTTGGCTGGGGCCCTTGAAAGGAGGCTCCTTTATCCCACTGTAGTTCTGACATTACAACATTATTGTTATCTCACTGAGGATGCTTGTTTCGAATGTAAATGTTATGTTCCCTTTATTGTCCAGGAGCAAAATACTCCTATTTTTAGAAGAAAATCTGTAATTCAGACCCTGCAACAATACAAGATAAGTGTCTGAAGTACACAAAAACCATAATAGCTCTTGCCAGGTGCTCTGGAACTGGCTTATGTTAGTCTTAAACCACAAAAGAATGTTGTCCTTATTGAGCAGTTCAAATGAGAAAGCTGTTCTTGCAAAACTGTATTTAATGGGCCTGCAAATAAGAACAGAGCAGCAAGGGACTGCAAAATGTTATCTCAAAAGCGCTTGCCTCACCCTTAAATTAAATCCTAAATCAACTCTTCCCATGGTCAGAAAGAAGGGCAGAGCATGCTGTTTGTCACTGGGCACGTGAGGGAGTTGTGTGCCATGGCTCAGATGTCACAGCACTGTTTTCAGCAGTATTTTTAAGCTTTCTGTAATGTCTCAAGCACCTAAAATTAAGGTGAATACCTTTAACAGCAAGGATCTTAATCTTACATATATTTAGAGATTTATATTTGCTGATGTAACAGTTGTTTCTCAAAGTTTTCAGCTGAATTAATGTTGGAGTTGCAAATTTTTAAACAATCTGTATCCAAGTTATTGTTAAGCCCAGAAAGACTATTTAAGATAGAAGTACTGGAAACATTAATTACATTTTCAGAGCTACAATTAAAAAGTATATTGAATTGTTTCTTAATTGCAGAATAGTCTGATACCCGAAATCATTAGCAAAGTTCACAGTGCATGTCACAACTAAAATTCCATATAAGCATATTTTTAATATTATCTCCTTTCACTTAGCCATTTTGTTCAAGAATCCCCTTTTCATGGATGAGTTGGTAAAATACGCATCACCCAAAGCTCTGTGAAAAATGCACCCTCTGCTCTGCCTTATGTCAGATGAATTCATCAGCTCATGGAGAAAGATTTGAACAGGGATGCTGGCAGATAAAAGACTTTTCGGTTTGCTTTAAAATTGTGATATATTTGTTTCTAATTTTAACAACATGCATTGTACACAGGACAATGGAAACTCAGGCAAGAAGAGGGGTGGTCTTTTTTACTTCATGCTGTCACTTCAGCATGGAGTTGCCTCTGAGTTTCAGCTTCACTATCAGAAAGAACAAATCCCCGAACTCTAAGGCATTGCCAGTGTCCTTTCACAGGAGAATAGGGTCAAGGTATGCAGCTGGTGTCAAATCCTTACCAGTTGCTGTAAACCCCAATGCTCTACTTCTGCATGGAACAGCCTAGAAAGCCCTGCATGGCCTGATGTTCCTGCTACGTAGAAGTTGTGTACTCTATTCTGCTGAAGCTAAGGGCTCAAAGTGGTTATTAGAGTTTCTGGTTGGTTTGTTGGCTGTTTATGGTTTAGCCGTTGATGCATCAAGAAACCCTTATTCTCTTCTCTGACAGAGCTTAGAATTGCCTGTATGAATTTTTTATGTTACTCAATGAACTGCTGTTCAATAAAAGACAATCCTCCAAAACCACATATGGTTGCAATAAGCTTTTCTGCTGGCATTTTTTGTCTTGTTCGCGTTTAATTTTGAAAAGGAGATAGTCTTGTCAAATCCTGTGCACAATTGTCCATGAGGAACTAAGAAGACCCAATGAAGTGTTACTAGCTTTGACTCATTTACTAAAGTATCATCTGCCATGCTCATTAATTACAATAGTTCAGGTGGAAATATTGGTCCCTGAGCTTTATTAAAATGGTCTGGCTGGGTTTTTTGGTTTGTTCAGTCTTAACAGTCTCTGTATGGCCATTTCCACATTGCTTTCAGACAAGGATACAACAGTGAGAAGTGGAACCACGTATCGTTGCTCTACAAAACCGCAGCAGAACTGCAAAACCCTGATTTTTCAGAGAAGGGCAAGCAAATGTTCTCACTCAGACAGATGGCACAGTCAGACGGAAAGAATTCCTGAAGGGGCGTGCAGCAGAGAGAAGAGGAACAGCAAGCATGGTAAAAATATGGGGATAGCAGCTGCCATAGCTGTTTCTACAAAAGTAAAGCAGTTTGAGCAAATTGCCTCAGGCACCCGCCCTCTGCCCAAATCCAAAGAGAAGCACTAAGAGAGCTTTTCAGGCAAGTGTAGTGCCATGCAGATGGGTGAGGTTGGACTCCGCACTGTTGCAGCTGTTAGAAAGGGATCTGAGACATCTCTTCCAAAGCTCACAGCTGGAAGGTCAGCTGAGGTGGACACTGAGACCCAGAGAAAAGTCCAGCTCGCCTGGCAGGTGATGGTGAATGTCAAACAGAGCAATGACAGAAATCTCAGGCCACAGAGATAAATGAACTGAGATAATTCTGATTCCAAATGAGTCAGCTGAAGATCCAGATAAATTCCTAATAAAAGCGTATTTACATTGGCAAAGGGTCAGTGTGATTGCTGATTATCCTCCACTTCCCTGAAGACAATGTTTCCATACCAGAGCAAAAGTGATGGACAATATCTATCATTGGCAAAGAGATTCTGACTGACAACTACGAAGGTTTCATAAAAGGGTTTGTCACAGTGCTATTCCTTTCCAGCGTCCCTCCCTAACAGCAAGAGCAATCATGCTGTCCACACATTTTTTTCCCACCATGGCACAGGCTCTGCTGACGAAGTATTGTGGAAACAGAAAAACCAAGAGCTTTCACCTTGTTTTTGGAGCTGTAGCATCAGATGTAGAAGTAACTGTGGGAAGAGTATTGCCTAAACCTGCAACCCTGAGATGGAGGTGCTCTCTGGAAATGGCATTGCGCAAGCCAGCTGCAATGGGTGAGATGTGAGGAACTGGGACAGCATCATCATATGTAGGCTATTCTGAGAAGTCAGCTATAAATCTCTACCGGGTATCCTCGGTGAAATACTTTTTTTCAGTGTCTCTTAACCTAGCATAATTTTCACAGGGATGGCAAAAGTCAATTCACTGCCACAGAGCAGTTCCCTGGCTGAGTTTCAGTAGTTCACTCTGGAGCATGGAGACATTAAACCTCTTCAGCAAAATGGTTATGGGATTGTTTTAACATGGGCAGACAACAATTTTCTCATCTCATATTCTTGGAAATGCTCAAAGCATTCTAGCTGAAAATTCCAAAAACAATTCAGACTCTGCCAGACATCCAGCCTGAACAACTGAACTCTGGCAAAGCTGTAAACAACTAGGCTTCATACAAGACTAGATTCTAATGAAAAATGTCAGGCAAACTTAGATAGCGGTCCTGTTACCAAGTTGCTCTGTCATATGTCTTCTCTTCTACGTCCCAGTTTAACAATGCATTTGTAAGTCAGTCAGATACCTGACTATTAATATAGCATTTAATATCTGCTCACATTTACACTTCCCGTTTTCATCTAGTGCTCATTCCCAGATGATTAGCTATATTTTGCTAACACACGACAAAACATGAGACTAATAGAAAACCTTCAAATACCTCAGAGAGTTTCAGATTATTTTCAAGACCAGAAAAATCTGTGTCAGCCTCACAAAAGTATATGGATGGAACACCGTGATTTTCCCCGCTTTTCTCATTACTTTAAGGAAGGATTCACAAAGAAAATTAGAGAAAACTATTGAAACAGTTGACTTAGATCAACTAGTTCTTTTTCTAGAATTAAACAGATGAGACTCAGAATGTACTTGTATTGATAAACAATAAGCCCATGCCCTCCCTTCTGTGTTCAAAAAGAAGCATTTTTAAGGATGCTAAAAATAAAACCAGAGGTTTTATTAAACAAATTAATATAATTTGGTTTGTAATGGAAACGTCAGAAGCAGTGCCTATTCTGATGTTCACTATCTTATTCTCAGTGGATTTCATGGTTTCTTAGAGAGTATATGGAAAAAGGAGATGGTCATGATTGCTGAGCTGACATACAGAGCGCATTCTCAAAGATGCCCTAAGAAATTTCTAAATATTCCTTGCAATGGTTTCAGCTAAACTTGCTAAGTTTTTTCCTTTATTTGATCTGCAAATGACCTATTTTGGCAGCACTCTGTAAATATATAAAAATAACGTTACTCTGCAATTTATGTTTTCCTGCCTGCAATGCTCTATGACAGCATTTTAAAGATGAACCTATCTCTGTCAGACTTTTCTGTGATGTCCTTGAGAATTTTGACCTTTTAACTACAGTGGAGTTTCCATGCAAGCTGTTCAAGGCAGGCTTGTTTCCATAAAGGAACTGCTTCGATTTTAGGGGTTACACAGACAAAAAGCTACTCCTGAGTTAGAATTCAGATGATTCCACTGAACTGCATGACAGAATTGCAAAGTTTTTGCCACCCTTTATAAGCCCATAGAAGGAGAGTTGTACCAAAGAAAATAAATAAAATTAAAATACAATAATATACCTACACTAGGTATTTCTTAAACTGTCAAAAGCTACATAATCTGTATCATGACCTGACTCACAGAAAACCTAGGTTTGTTGCTATTCTTCGTAGTATAGTGACACCGTATTATTTATTTGTACTAGTAGATTTTTTTCAGTGATGGTTTTGTGCTTGATTCAGTTCTCTCTAATGAGGCAAATGGAGGGTAATACCAATATTCTCCAGTATATAAATCAGCTCCTGTGGCCTTGAGAACGGCTGGGACACCTGCACACTATCTCTAAAGGGTGAAGGATGTGCTTTTCTCACTTAGCCCTGGTGTTACAGCTGTGCATCTGTCCTGGTGCCAAGGCTTTGCCCCTTAGTGATTCCCATTGCAGTGGGACTGGAAGCAGAACAGTTTGACTGGAGCCTGCAGCTAAAATTACACTGGGCAATTTCTCCCAGCAAACAATTCATTCCACCTAAATGCTTAGTTTTGAGAACTCTGAGGCAGATTTGAGTCAAATTCAGTATAAAATTTCCGAAAAACAAAAAATGAAAATGGGAGGTATGAACTGCAGAAATGGTTCCTTTTGCTATTTCCAATCAGTTCCCCCCACCACAATAACATCACAAGAAGTCTGAGGTACTACCAAAGTGAGACAGAAAAATGATGAGAAAATGGCTTCTCCGCCCTCTTTTTCCACATGTCCCAGCTCCCTGTCAAAGCCCAGTAATGTTTTAAGTTCTTACTATACAGAAGGAAACTGTTGTTCAAATTGCCTGCATGACTCAAATGGGTATTTTGAATAAAAATGAGTGAATCTTGTGTCACAGGGAGTAAGAACAAGTCTGTGACTTTGCATGTAGCATCGGGTCTTCCAGAGTGTCAGCTCTTGCTCTGGTGAATATTCAAATATTTCACACAAAGTAGATTTTTTTTTCTGCAAAGAGTGAAGCAGTCATCTCAGAATATCTCGTTTATAAAGTATTTTCTTGGTAGGTGGAACACTGTGTTTTAATCCCTGTGTTGTAGCAATAAAGTATTCTGACCTTATCCTTTCTGGGTGTTTTGGGTTTTTTTCATGGTTCCAAACTCCCACTTGACCTCTTGTTCTTTAAATTTTGCTAGAATAGCTTCATAATGAAAACAATACTTTGAGCCTGGTAAAATATTTAATGCAAACAAAAACTAATGTGCCTCAGAGCAAATCCTGAAAAAACATAACAAAGCATTTATTTGGGTTGGTTTATTTTTGATAGAACAATCAATCAAAAAAAATCAGATATATGTATAGTTTTAATCACAATTAATTTTCCCGGGAATTCTTTTGAAGGACAAACTGAGCAAAGCCTCCTTCCCACTTTTCTCTTTGTGTCTATCTCTTACATGCTGGCTACTTCTGAAAGCTATCCCCCACCACCTTCTTCTCTCATAGCTTCAGAGGTACAGGGGCAGAACTGGTCACTCTGCAAATGTTCTTGTTTTCTGTCTGGGGGGAAAACAGTGCTGCATTTATGAAAACTTCCTTTTTTTGCGTCAATCACCACGGTGCTACTGAGTGATTGGTTATTACATGAAAACTTTTATGAACCAAGAAATTAAAGGCAGTTTGCTAGGGGTTTATACATTAAGATGGACACAGTATTTTTTCATATTGACCATGGTAACATATATGACTAAAACAAAGATGTAACGTGACAATTAATGTAAAACATAAAATATCCCTTGACATATTGCATAGCTATATATGCAATATTATTTTTATTCCAAGGTCCCGGTCCCTCCTTTTGTAAAGCATGGAAAAGGATATGAAGGGAAAGAAGAGGAGCTGTTGCTGTGCCTTTTGTACAGTGGGATGGCTGATGCGCTCCCCCAGCACCTGGCCCGACTGACAGCCCTATTTCTGCTGCTCCATTACAAGTGACCAGTATGACTAACTGCATAGTTACAGAGTTGCACGGTGATGCAGGTAAAGTCATGAGGAAGGCAGCATTTTCAGCTTAAGTAAGGGAGCCTTGAGATAGGGTTGATGTTGGGATGAACTGAAATGTTATCTGTCAGCTGTAGCTGTCAGCAAAAATATTAAAGAAAGAGCAGCTGCATCATGCCACAGGCAGGGGAGTGGAGCAGTCGTAGCTCCAAAATAGATTTTAGAGTCAGACGGAGTTTTCTTTTCACGAACCCCAGTAATAGTCATGGACTGTTTGTTTTCAAACCTGCTTTGAAACAGTTAATGCTACTGCTTTTACAATGTTTTAAACAAATGCTTCTGATAGGTATGTTAAGACTCCTATAAAAACGTAATTTTTCCTTCTAATTATTTTCAGCTTCCATACGCTTAAATTTACTCTCACCCTTTTGATGCAAAAGTACTGCTGTAACAATATAATTGATAAGATAACAAGAAATCATAACCACGTTTATCAGGTTGAAGAAAAAGTATTGGCTTATTATAGCTTCTGTAGCATTTATTCTTCCTTTTAAGAACATTTGAGGAATAAGATACTAAGCTATCTTAAAAATATTTATTAAGGAAGAACATCTTACAGTCTTTTTTAGGTGGCCATTAAAGAAAATAATAAGCAGCAGTCTCTTCTAGATCTTGAATTCCAAGATAAATGTAATAAAGCCTGTGGTGGGGTGTTATTGTTTACTGCTTGGAAAAACTTATGCAACGGCAGAATACTGTTCTGATTTTTGAGCTGCTGCTAATGAAGTACAACCAGACAGGGTACATTGCCATGAGTCAGGAAATGTGGATGTTCCTGGACAGGGGCCAAGGGAGCTTAGACATATCAGAGATGTGATGTATATGTATCCTCTAGGGGAGATACACTGAGTTGTTTTCAAGCATCTCAAGCTGCTTGATTCAAAAAGCAACCAAATGACCACCCTGAAATGGAGTTACTAGCTGTCTCTCAGAGCCCCTTGTTTTTACACCAGGACAAGAAGAATGAGGTAGGCTGTCCAGGGGAGCATAGAGATTAAATATTAGGTTCAAACCTGAGACAGTAGGTCCAAAACCCCGAGGGTTTAACTTTGTTTTTTTCTGTAGTGAAAGAACAAACAAACAAAAAGAGCAAAAGCCCTAAATTTAAAAAAAAAAAAAAATCAGCCTGATGATATGCTACAATTTACTGTGAGACTTTAAACAAATCTTTTGAACTCATGGTGTGCTAAGGAATGGTATGACGTTCTTTGTAAGACAATGAGAGCTACCATTGTACACATGGGGAGAAGCTTCACACTTCACAGTGCTAAATTGTTTGCTGAAATGCTGCTATGTTTCAGTACAGAACTCTGGTACATATGCAACTCCCTAGGGTTTTTTGAACCTTGAAAATGTGGTTACTGTGGGCCCCTATTTTTCAAGTGCAATTAACTCATTTCCTAAAGCTAGTTGAGATCACATAAAAGGGTGCCACTGGTTTCTTTCCCTTTCCACTCCCTTTTCCTACAGCTTAACATAACCACACCAGGAGACTCATTTTTCCCTCTTCCCTACTCTTTTTTGGTAGGTGTATTCCTTATGTTCCTACAACCCTTCCTTGCATCATGCCCAAAGGGATGTGATCCCTGCACAGCCTGTGCTGGTACACCCAGGTACATGGTAGCTACTTGGACTTCCACATTTCACACCTTCTATGAGGGGAAGATCTCACAATAAAGATCTGACCTCCCTTTCATGAAATCAAAGGAAGGGTCATTTATTACCCCATTCTTTTACCGTCTAGCAAGGCTTTAATGTACACTAAGAAATAATTTCCAGACCTCTTACTTTGATCTGGACTAGGTTTGGGCCCGCCTTTGCAGTTGTCACTGCTGTTACACCATGGCAGGTCATGGTCCAGTAGACTTGCATTGCCTTCAACGGTGTTTTGGCAGCTGTGGCTGCAAACCTTGACGTGCCTCTTCAGTGCTATGGCACATACATGAGCATGAGATTTTGTCCTGCTCTCAGACTCACTGTCCCTTCTGCCTACTGGCATTGCAATTTGTACACATTCAAAACCTTGAGATAATCTTCCAAAGCTGTGTTTCAGGAGATTTTAAAGCAATACACCATGGCATCAGATTATCTAGAGCTCTTAAGAGTTCAACTCTCTTGAAGACATGAGGACTGTTCTTCTCTAATTTTAATTAAAAGTAGGAGTTGTGTAATGGCAACCTAATCGCTAGGGTAAGTCCTTATCAAAAAAGTCCATTGTCAAGTCACCTGAGCTGTCACCATTGCTTTAACACAGCGGGCAGGGCTGGAGACTGAGTACTCGCTGAGCATGCAGGAGACAGAGCACTGCAGGACACTCCTGTTTTCTAGGCACTCTCTTTCCCAGCCAGTACATGGGGTTTGTGTGGCCTTCCCCCAGCAGCTCTAGAGCTGCACCACCACACCAGCTAATTTGGACAGTCACCACCTGCCCACTCCTTCCTTCAAAGATCCTTTTTCCACCATTTTTTTTTCCCCAGCAGCCTCCTTCTTGAACCAGGCAGCCTATCCTGAGCACTCCCAAAATAACAACAGGCTCACAAGCTGACAGCACCTATGAATTACTTCTGGTACCACTGAACCTGAGGGAATGGGTTTGTTTTTCCTGAAACATCTCAATATTGACACTACTCTGGTTTTAATTTGGTATGGTTTTGTTCTTGCAGCTTCCTCATCGCATCCCTGGTCCTCCCCTTTTTTTTTTTCTGCTGTGCTTTACCAGAATGGCTGATTTCTTGCTACCCACAACTCAGGACACAGCTATGCTTCCCTCTGCGGAGCTCCTCTAAAAATACATATTCTTGTCATTCAGACTAATTCAACTTGTATTGCTACCTCTCCCAGCAGAATCTGGTTTCCAAGGAGGGCTATTTAAGTTTCCTTATTCAAAGCTGTTGACATGATGTTCAATACTGCAACATCTCAGGGTGTCAATGTCACTACTATATTTATTCTTGTAACATCCCAAGGTATTATTAAAAGTGTAGAAGTAAATAAACTGCTGAGAGTCATACAAGGAATCATGGATGTGAAAGACAGCCATTTAATCATCCTTCTTCTCCCCAGTACGATACCTAGCGCCTCACATTTTAAGGTGACATTAATTGAAAGGGATAAACAACAAAATTGAAGAATGGCATGAATATTTTGGAGAGGGAACTTGAATTTAGCAAAGTGTTTCTGATTAATAAGCAATCTATCAGATGTCCTGTCACTCTTACGGCCTAATACCTGCAGCGTGATTTAGTCTTTGTTTATACAACTAATGCTGGAGATATCCAAATTAACCCTTCTTGTGTGCAGTTAGGCTTGCCTCATTTTTAGATACTCACTGCTGACTTGGAGGGGGTTTTTTTGAGTTCACAACAGCAGCCTTTAGAATTGTTTCTCCTTAACAAACTGTTACAAACTGTTGTGTTGTGTTCAGGGTATTCACTGAACATTTACACAGATTATTGAGTTTATTTCTGGTATTTTCCTATGTTTCCTTTGTGCTATCTAAGCCAAGGAGAAACTCATTACACTATCTATAGCTAACATCAGGTATTTTTCTAGCACTTCATTAGTTCTCAGAGACATGTGGTGATATACGCTGTGTGGCTGGTAGTGATACTGAACCAGGGCTAGAAACTAGTATCACTGAGGGGAATTTGTTCTCTTGGAGCCAAGCAGCTGTGTCACTGCCACAGAGAGGGCTCTGAGCAGCTCCTCTTGGGCCCCCAAGTACCACAGCAATCCTGTTGTGTATTTCCATTTACAAATAGATCAAATTCTGTAGCAATAGCACTTCCACTGTACTCCATCCATTTTTCTAATAAAAACTTGCTCCAAAATATTTTGGAGCTTAAGAACATGTTCTCTGAAAGCTTAAAAATGAGTTTAGGTACGATTTTCTCCAACCCATAAACTACTTTTAAAACCACTGCCCATATAGATTCAAGGCAGGTAGTTAAAGATGTTGTTATGGTTAACCCACGGTTTAGATGCCCTTAGCTTTAAATCACTAAGCCTCCCGGCCTCCCGCTGAAGCGCTTCTTGTCTGTTCTATCTTGGTGTCTTTCAAAGCATGATCTCTTCTTCCTAAATCTCACCAACTTTCTCACTAACTTAACCCACAATGGAGCATATGGCAGCTTGTTTTATTAAAAAGCTGCAAGGGTAACTTGTATGACCTCTATGTGTGTGTGCAAGTCATATTAGCTCCTCAGGTTCCTCTCTGTAGCAAGTGCTGAGTTTGCTCTAGACAAGTACAATAGGATCTGAGACCTCCGTACTCCACTGCCTGTGAGATTTCCCTAGCTTTTTTCCACTCATCTCTACCGATGATGGCAAAATTTTGGTTACAGTATCTAGCTTTAGGAACATTACTTGCTGATTGAATTAAAGAGAAGAAGAATACCTGTCTTCAGTGGTTATTCCTAATAGGTATGAGAAATGTTATATAGAAAGGCTGCCTGCCACAGCCCTTTGAGTACCACTAGGACATTACTTTGTCATTGCTTCATGGTACAGAAATCACCACCAGGTATATTTAGATGCTTCCACAACCAAGGGCTTATCTAAATCAAAAGAGCCTGAGCTAGTCTCAGGTTAACTGGAACTCCATCTAGAAATCCTGTTTGCCAGAAATGCATCATGCCCATGCAGAAGGGACATCTTGTTCTGCACTGTTTGATATGTTTGAGGACATCTATCATGGCATCGTTCCCTTCCGTCTCCTTCCTAGAGTAAAAAATTGGAATGTTTATTTTTCTCTAAGTATTTTACCAGATAAGGATTTCAGTTCCTCAAGCTACTGGAATCTAATTCATGTTTCTTTTTATTACAGAAGCCCTTGTCAAAGAATAAAAAAGATAAATAAGACACTATAGAAGAACTACTGTTCTGTACTGTTTACCTAAAAGTTAGATTCAAGAGAATTTGTGATTACAGATGGTGGGACAAATGAGATTTTGGGATAAGTAAGACTGACAGACACAGGAATTGAATAGCTATAGCATGAGAAATATACGCCAATTTTTTTTTTTTTATTTTAGTCAGCTCAACACCAAATCAGCCATGGTTAACCACACGTGCTTTGCCACACTTTCATTTATGCCCTTGCTTATGGCTTTTAAAGGGATATTTTTTTCAATAATCTAGATTAGGTATTTTAAAAGCAAAAATGTTCTTTGAGTCACACTCAATAGTGTAAGGTTTTATGAATATTCTATCTCCTACGTTCACAAATTTGAACTTGATAATAAATTGTGTGTGTTTTTCTTTAATGTGTTATTTGTTGTCACAGTAACTGCAGTTTTTCCAATAAATGGAAATTGCATCGTTTCCTTAGCATTCGGGTTATTGCACTGAAATAGCACCATGAACTCACCACCACTTCTCCCTTCCTGTTGTCAGGCTAGATCTCAGTTAGTTACAGGAACAGGCACTGAAACAGGTTAGTTTAGATATGTGCACATTAGAAAGCTGAAGCAAGTCCGCTTAGCCCCATTACATCCTATGACTCATGCATGTGTGGGAAAGACCTTATTTTCACAGAGATCTCCTAGATAAACAAGGCAAGTTGGCAGCAATTCGATTACACTGATGTTAGCAGACTCCTACTTTCTGTTGCATTCATTTGCTTTATATTTTCTGAAAAATACAAGCAGTATGATAAACTCTAATGAAAATTCTTGTTCCAAGGACACATGAGCTTTAATTTTCAAGTCCTTTTTTTTTTTAATAGGAGCAGCATTTAAACCAGTTTCTAAAAGAAAAATAAAATCCTTTTCAGTTATTACAATAGAATCCACTTTTTCTGTTTTTTTCTAAATTTTGTTAGTGAAGCCTTTGCTCTTACTATCCAGTTTTATACTTCCCCCCAACCAAACCTACAAGCTTCTAAATAGTGTGCACTTCAGATAGAAAATGGACTTAATCTTCGAAAATACTGTTTTTAAATACGCACTAAAACAAACTTCTGAACAGCATAAATCACAAAACATTATACCCTTTGACACCATTTCCCCAAAAAGGAAAAGCAAAGAAAGCAACCATTAATGTATTAAAGATCTCTTAAAGTATATAAATCAAACTGAAAAAGTTTATCGCAAGTTCATCGAGGTTTTTGCTGTTGTTCTAAAAACCCACCAGTTTATATCTGAATGAGTCTGCCCACATCACAGATTTTAGTTGCCATTTTATCAGCTATGAAATGAAACTCGTTTGGACAATGCACAGCAATCTTTTAGATTCACACACCCCCTTTGCTTGTGTCAGCTAACAGCAACTAGATGGGTTGCCCATTTAAGGGAAAAAGTACAAGCTCCAGCCTATTTCCCTGTACTTTCGGATGTGTTTGTCCCACTCCTTCAGCAATGCATTCTGTAATGCCAAAAAGCATTTCTTTCCTTATAAAAGGCACGCACATGTGCACACATACACATATTACTGATTAAGTTTCAGCTCTCATAAAGCTGCAAAATTAAGGAATTGAATGTTGGAATTTTTCGTTCTACAAAACCACACATAGCAATTTTCTACTAACTGGGGGGGGGGGGCGGGGCAAAAAAAGTAATGCCATTTCATAACCTCAGAACATAGCTTGCTAAACAACTCACGATAAAGCATGTATTTTAACAGCTGTGTATCTATAGAAGAATGATTTCAAAATAGAATGCAATTGTGCTTTTAGGATATATGCTTTTAATTGCAGGAACCGTCTCTTTCTCTGTATTTGCAGAGTGTATAAACCATTTTGGAGGAAACCACAATCTATGTAAACTTACGTATCATCTTTAGAGCTAGCATTTGTGTGCTCTACTTGTAGAAAAGATTTAGAGATACAGTCCAGCCAAAGCTGAATGAGAATGATAGGACAATACCATCCTGAATTAACAAAGAAAAGAGCTATCCTAATTTAGAAAGACTTTGTGTTTGAATTGATGTTGGTACTTATTTTGCAATGATGGTGAGAATAAAAAATAACACTGAAAGGGCAGATCATCTGCAAAAGCTGGAGGGGTAGATCAAAAAAACCCAAAATAATAGGAAAAGTCTAATTGAGTATCCAGAAAGGCACAATTTTCACAAATACACTCGTACATTAGGTGCCACACAACCATGTCTCCTGAACAGGAAGTTGGCACATTTGTTCCCGTGCTTTGGATACCAGTACCTCAAAGAATAACTACAGCATTGTGCTATAAATGCTTTATTTTTCTAGTATCACTAACTTGGTAGAAATACTAGCTACTAAATGAGAAAGAGATGTTAAGAAATCTTAATTCTTTATGAAAGAACTGTTTCCTCAGTTATCTGATATACTCCAATACCAAGAAAAGCCAGTATTCCCCAAATAATTCCCAGTTTGCTGTATAGAATTAGGAAACAACCTTCAGTAGAAAACACTAAGAGAAATTTTAAAAAAAAGGCTAAAAATGAAAAGTGCCAGAATAATATTATGAAGCCTAAAAGCATAGGTATTTGTGCTTCTCAAAGAAATATTTAAACTTCTCTATACAGTAAGTTATCAGTATCTTATCACACATTGTTTTATCTTTCTAGCGCTCGGGTCTTATTTTAGACTTTATATACTAAATATTTTTGGGAAACAGGAAGTATGAATAGATGAAGTGGAGATCCTTTTCCTTTGTCTTGATGTTTAATGTGGCTTATTCACAAATATTGCAGCTCTATTTCTCAAAATGGCCTTTTGGACACGTAAAAGGACAAAATCCCTGCCCCCACCTTCAGTTTATGTATTAAAATAGTACGGCAAACTGCAACAACAGAACTTGAGAACGGAAGGGAAGAAACAGGAAATTGGAGAAAAAGTAAGATGTCTCTTAGGAAAAAAATTATTTGGAGAGGAATATAGATGATCCATTTTGTTGAATGCTCCTGAGAGGACTGGAAATTTATCTGTTCATTAATGAACACCAAGACCTGATCTTGCTAAACTCAAAGGAAATCTCACTCTAAATTCAGTGACATAAACCTGGCCTCTGACTCAGTACAGCTCTGAGGCACAGTCTTAATTTATGCCTGGGGGCACATCAGCTGAGTGATGAGATTACCAAAAGCCTTATATTAAGCATGAGTGGAATCTGTACTAACAGAAAGAACCTGTATCAGGAGGAGTTCTACTGATACACCTGTATCAGTAAAAAGCTTTTAGCACAGAAATGGCTATACTGGTGAAATTGTGAGTCAGAGGAACAAAACAGGGCACACTAGTAAAAGTAGAGATTTCCCAATATACTCGTGCTTAGTCTACAAGCTGCTTCCAGGAGCTACCTTCAGGAGTCCTACCTGGGTTGACATAGCTCTGTTAGTAGACAAGTTTAGTCCTTCCATGACATCAGCAGCAGGTGCTACAGTGAGAGACACTACAGAAAACTTGTTTATCAATAGGCCAACTTCAAGCTTCCTAAAGCCAGTAGCATAGAGGATGGACCAGCTAACACCAGAGCCAAAAGTTAATAGTCCACCAGATGTGAGCAGGAGGAATACGGGTAAATCAGGGCAGCCATAGGCAGGGACAGAACAGTGCTGAGCTTTGAAGATGAATTTCAAGTCTTCGAATTTGGTGTTAAAAAGAATCAGACGTCCTATACAGAGACTGAAAGACTGAGGGGATGACAGAACACTCAGTTAAGACGTTGACTTCAGCCATGGCTAGATTGGCTAAAAGAGGGCATAAATTATAATATTGCTATAAAGAAGGTGAAAGAATAAGCCATAGGGAGAGTCTGGAAGTAGATTTAGATTGGGAGAAATACACAGTCTTTAGTACCATGAACGACGCTATTCATTCCACAGTTATGGGAATATAAACAAAATCAAAATAATGTATAACAGGGAAAACAAATGTGTATGCTATGTCTACTTGTCTTCCAAGAAAATCTCTACAATGTAGTGCATCGCCAAAACCTAAATTAGTTTTTGATTTGATATAAAATTGAGCTTGGTTTCACTGTAGTCATTAGTAGCATTGGCTATTCTTCAAATATGAAACCATCTGTTGAATAGCCATATTACATATTCCACAGATTCAATTGGAAAATCCCAGAGTCTTTTTGTGGACACCTGTTGAGAAGAGTAATTTTAGCCTCCCCCTCCATTTTGAAGTGGAAAGGAAGACAGATGTATGTAAAACCACAACTCCATGTGTTAGGGTTGGAAGTTGCTATCAGACTGTTCAAAAGTCACTTCATTTGACAGTTATCAGGCGAATAAATTTGCCTTTTGCTTTTAGAAATTTTGCTAAAAATAAACTGTGCAAGGAAAGTAAAATTATAAAACCATACATTAAGCTGAGCAACAACTAAAACCAAAAAGCAGTCAATAATTAGCATAGCATTTTCCAAGATTTTGTCACCTCTATATATTCAGAGGGTGAAATTTGCCATTTCTGCAGTTTATTATTTGGCAATTAACTCACTCAAAAGAAGAAACGGTAACTTTCACTCTAATATCAAGATTACAAAAAACTGTACAAATCCCATTGTCTCAGTTTTAGTTCTCACTGTACAGTTTTCTTACGAAAAAATAACTTTCTCAGGATATGTCTATATTAAAAAGTAATACCAAAGTTTCCTTTGGAGATTTAGGTTTGGGATACCATAGTGATGTAGTAATTCCGCAGTAATGATTATCACATTAAATCATGGCCACCAGAAAGTATTCCATTTTGTGCTTATGCAGTGTGCCCCTTGCTATGAAATAAAATGTAGACTACATTATTTTTGCTTTTAAGCATTTTCCTCCATCCTATAACTTCATTTATCTCATTGCTTCACAGGTAGTTACATTCTCAGCTACCAAGTCAAAGTTGTTTTGGAGTATTTTAATTTCAGCCAGTCTGTAAGCGTGTCACTGCTAAGATGTAGAATTGACGTTATTTATATAGTATGCAGCGATAAAACTAGAATTATTTCATCAAAACAAGACCTTCTCATCTTCCTGAGGCAGTCCCAGAGTCCACAAACTAAGTGTCAAACACTACAGCCAGCATAGACTCAGTCAGTCCATTCCTTCTTTAGGACAATTATTTTTCATCTGAGACAATTCTACCATAAATCTGTGAACAGGGTTTTTGCAAGGGTTAAGTGCATTCTTTAAATCTTTGCCTTCATAACTAAATTCATATTGCATACATCTTTTAAAAATTCATGCATACTAGATTTCCTTTGGAGAAAATGGCTTTAAAAGACAGGGTGCAGGGGTGATTTATTCTTCAACTGACCAAACAGCTTTTGTCAGTTTAGACAAAGCAAATCATAGTAAGCAATTCCTCCCTTAAATTACAGGACCACTGTGGGACCATAGGATACGCATTTCCAACAGACAAACAGGCTTCCATTCTGCTGTCAGGGTAAAACATCTGACAACTAGTTTCTCATTTATTTTGCTGACAGAAGCAAACACTTTAACAATAATGACCCAGGTGAAGCACACTTGGGTACAATAAAGAGAAGGTCAGTCTTTAGGACAGTTGCATTATACAGCTAATCAACTCATCAGAGATCAAGATTCATTCTAAGTAAATAAATACAAGAGGAAGAACCAAGAGGTGTTGTTGCAAGGATAGTATGGAAGGCACCAGGTGTGTCTGTGTGCAAAAGTTAAAGGAAACAAAACGTACAAATGTACTGGGTCGCAAAGTATTCAGTTAATTCTGTACTGAATGGTTGTTTCCTCTTACTTATCACACAGGCTGTCACTGTTTTTAATAGCTGCTAGACTGTCACTGGTAAGGGATGATATGTATTCTATTCTTAAATGTTGGTTTGTCTTCTGTCAGCATGTAAGCAGCTATAAGCAAGATACGTGTCAAATTCTATACAGATTTTTTCATATTACTACTAGCTACTTGATTATGCTCAATCTAATAATGGCAAAAGATCTTTAAGTAATGTTTTAATGTGACGAAAGAGTTTAAAAAACCCCAAAACCAGAAAAACACATCCTTTTTACCCCAGCTTTCACCTACTGACATTTTCAAATCATGCAGAAGATTGTTCATAGAAAGAAAGAGCCAACAGTTACTAGAAAAGAAAATCACTTATTTTAAAAAGAATGCATTGGAATCATTAGCTTAGTCTTACCTGTCAGCTAACACGAACCTAGGAATATATCCTTTACACCACAAGGTTGCAGTAGCTTGTTCCACAGCACTACGACGGTAGTAGACTGATCCAGCCCAGAAAAACACAAAGAGAGAAACTTTTCCCACTTCTATAGGTCTACCAGCAGCTGAAGTAATGAAGGAAATGGGGTAGAGAGCAGAAGACCGGAGCTGCTTCTCGCAGAAATCCCAGGCAGGAGAAGTAGGAGGTATACTCAGACTGTGTCTCACCCAGACTTTTGTTTAAAAGTTTTTTCAGCAGTTGCTAGGTGGTGTTAGACTTTGGCAGTTTAGTTCTCAGATTGTATTTCCCCTCTTCTAGTCTCTTCACTCAGTGTTACAGCAATGACTTTGTTGAGCTCAGCTCACTTGTGCTATATTTAACCAGTGTTCTCAGCAAGTCAAGCCTGTCAACAGCTGAGAAGTTTGGAGCAGGCTTTGCTGAGTTCCTCAGCTGCTGAATTATCAGTGGATGTAGCACTGTACAGCCCAGCTACTACATTCACTGAAAGACTGTGAGGAAACTGTCAAATCCTTTTAAGGGCTTCCAGTGACTTCACGGGAGTAATTACTATTTAAAGCACTAAGTACAAGATGTGTATTTAGGCATATATTTTAGACTGCTAGAGAAAGAATACTTGTGTTCACAGCAGATGAGTTCAATTATTTATACAGCAAGGATTTTCCTAGGACAAGTAGGAAGTTTATAATTTGAAAGGTATGCACTTAACTTGAGGAAAAATTACACGTGGGGAGAACTTTCTGCAGCACGATTTTTTACAGTTTAAATATATTAAGATGACACAGAGAAATTAATGAAAGGCTTAGGCTGTAAAGTTATCAGCATGATATTTATTCCAAAGACATTTTTCTCCCAGACCAAGAGCTTCCTACAGTAATTCTACTCTAACTCTCACTGAAGGAGGAAAGGAAAGCTACACAAATCCCAGTTTGTTTGATATGAGTTTTAGTAATGCATCACTCCAGGGCTGTATGCATTGTGATGTATCCACACTTGCTTCTGAATCTAATTACTGTTCCTAATTGCAAGCCCTAAGTCTCTTAATCAACAGACCAGCAGTAGCACTGGGCAGCTTTCAGCCTACAAACCACCACCATCAAGATTGTTGAAAGGTGGTGCAGATCTCAGACTCTAGAGCTAAGTTCTACCACTTTATGGCAGAACAGCCCCTGTAAATGTCTCTGGCAAGGAAAATTCCACAGCCCAGCAACTCTTCTTATCTGAGCTGTGCTTCAGAGTGAAATGCAGAACGGTCCTCCTTTGGAAAGCTTTTCCCTAGCGATTATTTCGATATTCATCTAGGGTTAGAGGAAGAGGAATGAAAGAAAGAAAGAAGGAAGGGTACAAAAAAGTAGAAAGATGCAAAAAAAACATTGCTTGTTGATATTCATACATGGAGATACCCCAACCTTTCAGAGTAAAAGTGATGCTGGGTCACTGTGCAAGTAGTAGGATGGGTAGTGAGAAGTTACCATGCTCTTTGTGGCAATTTCAACATGCAGGAATCTAATGGCCATGACTACATGAGATACCAGGAGATGAGAATAAGCCCTTATGGCAGGAAGCTGTGGGATCACCTGTAGCCTAGTGCTCTAACCCTATCTCTGGAATGACTTCCGCTTAATCTGTGTTATTGCCTAAACAAGCAAGGAACAATGAAAAAACACTTTAATTTCCAAAGAGATTATAAGCAGAAAATTAAGTAAATATTAAGTATTATGTCAAGTAACTGATACTTGGACATTGATGGCACATTTATAAAAGCCCCAAATACTTCAATCATGTTGAATCTATCTTCTTTTGAAGACCAAGTAATAATCACAAATTTCATGTTGTCCATTTCAATATTTGACTCAGACAGAATAGTTAGAAAGTATAAAACCAGAAACACTTCTGTTTTACAGAAGCAGCTATTTGAAAGAGATAACATACTGGCACAAAGTTTGGTATTACATGCTTACACTCTGGAGTGAAGTGAGTTGCATATATCCGCATTCTGAAAAGAAATCTAACTTTGTTCCCTTATATGAAATGAGGTGCTCCAATCAGGTGAGTAATATTGTGACTATTCTGGACCTAATTTCTTGCTCACAGTGCAATCTTAATAGTACTGTATCCATTCAAGTATAATAAATCAGGCAAACAAAACAATTAACTTGGCTCATAAATCTCAGGAAAATCAAATGATTCTCAACATTTCTCTCCCATTTGTTAGTGACACATTCACTGAGTGGAGAACAATACAACTTCTTAGGAGGCAGTCTCTGCTGCCAGCCCTTATGGGCGGGTTTCAGTAGTGACCTGCTGATGCAAGTCTGCTCATTCTTGTAGACTTGCAAACTTACTCCCCAGCTGTGCACCATAGATATTAATCCTGTAAAGCAGTGGGAATTTCTGCAAAAATTTGGAGAAAATAGAAGATTTTGCAAGTGAATCAAAGAAAATATAAGGACTTCTAGCACAAGCAAGAGTGTAATTAATTTCCACCGCTGGAAATCTAAAGCTTTTAATTTTGCGCAGTATGAAAATTGTTCACATTTAAGTATTTCCCCTACTGAATGAGGGAAAAAAATAGACATAAATAGGTAAGTTGTGGATGCTGGGGAATAAAAGAAAAAACAGAACCACAAAAGAGATTTTTTAGTTTGTCAGCCTCTATTTGGTCCTACTGTCAAAATACCGCATCATCGTAAGTCCTACTGACATCCCTCAACTAAGCCTAAAAAGTGTCTTTCTTATAATTTCTGATAATTTTATTATCTCTTAATTAAGCAACCAGACTAGAGTTCAAAGTGAATAATTCCAAGAAAAATTTCAACAGAAGCCAAAGCATTAAATCAAACATTTCAGCATTTCAATCAAATCTCCAAAGCCCAGAGCAATGCAAAGCAGAGGGGGCAAAATGCGCCTCTAGAGAGTGAACAAGAGCAGCAGCAGGACCCGTTGCCAGTTTTCAAGATAATATTAGTCCCAAATAAAGAAAAGGGATTGTCATTGTTCACACTATCATTTTTCTCTGTGCTCACTCTACTAGAAATTGGAAGAAGAATTTTATGACCTGAGCTGCTCTAGAGAAATTCCAGGCTTGAGGTAGAAATTACTGGCAGAAAATCCATGGTTATTTATATAGAGGATCAAACCAGATGATTTCTTCTGACTGTACTGGTCCCTCTTGACCTTAAAATGTGTGCCTGTAAATAAGCTTTTTCTGGAACACATACAATAGTGTTACTATATAACTTTTATCTCAACTATCCATCACTGCAGTGTGAGTATATCTCATTCTCTCAAGCCGTAGTGACATTCAGAAATACAGCCTGCTACCTTTGTCCTCCTCAAATATTTTACACCATAATTAACTGGATCAATATGTTAGAAACAAATCTTTCTAAGTGGACCTAAAGTTTCTAAAGTGTATGTTCTGAGAAGCTCTACTATGTGTACAATTCTGTGTGAGTAACCACTGCCAGTTCTTCATTAAGTTGTTCCATAAAATGCATTGAGTATTAGTTTCTAATAAACTAATTTTTCATTTGCTTGAAGTGTAGTGCACCATAGTCTTCTGATACCCTGCTTTTGTAATACTTATTGCTCACTTCCATAAAAGCTACGTTATTTTAGAGTGTGCTACTGCTTTTAGCTTTGTTTTAGCTTTGCAGCGTAATTTGTGCTGCCTTACAGCATGTTGGAAGGGAGGGAGTTTGATCACGTTCTGATTAACGTGTTCTTGGCTGCACCCCCTTAAATCTATATTTTGAGAGGGCTAGGTATTTATTTTTTAATTATTTTCCAGATTCTATAGTCATCTCATAAAAGCCGATATTTTATTTAGATATTAGTTCTGCTGTCTCTTCAGCTCAAGCACCTGCTTTTTTAAAACCAAAGGAAAAAACAAAAAAACAAACCCCACATTTCTGCCATTGATCTTACACATTTGATTTAGTTGTCTATTTTATAATCTTGCCAATTTAATTAAACTAAAAAGACTTAGTGATGTTCTGCAATCCAAGTATTTTCCCAGATATGTTAATCCTTTTCCTAAGAAAACAATGTAGAATTAAAAAGCAAATTGCATAATTAACACTGTTATTTGTATTTTTCTTACACTATTTACTCTCTTTTTTTAACATCTGCAAAACATATGCCATTAATCTTAATTTTGCTAGTGGTAAACATACCAGATATATTAAAAAAATCAGTGCCTTAAGACCCTTGCTACAGTCACAAACCTCCAGGAACACTTTTTGGAGTTTTGCAGTCTTTCCTGTACTAGTTTTGCATGCTTTATCAGTCAAATAAAACCAGAGTGTCTTTCATTTAAATTCTTCATATGCTGCCTTCAAAAAGCATTTTGGACTCTTTTTTTCTTTTTTTCTTTTTTTCTTTTTTTTTTTTTTGTCAAAGAAACTTATTAAAAGACTTGGCCATTTCAGCTATTTTAAATTTCGTATTTCCCCATTGCACCAACAAAAATATTGGCATTTCCTAAGTCTTCTCCAAATGAAGTGAGGTACAATTCAACGGTGACTGAAGACAGTTAGATACATAGCCATGTCAAGGACATCAGATAGCCCATCAGACTTAAGAGGGGCACAACACTGTCTATGAAAAATGACAGAAAAAAGAGTGATAACTTGAGAATCATATCTGGACACCCAGAACTTGGCTCTCACTTGCACTTTGTCAAATGGAAACAGTCTGAGGCATGAGTCTGGAGGAAAGTGTCAACTCAGACCACTGGAAACAGAGTAAATTTGGTATTTGCTTCACTGCCACACCCCAGCAGTGGTATGTAACTTGCTCAAAGACTATGATAAAATTGAGCCGAACATGGATCAATTGCTTATAAGGCCAGAATAAACTATTTTCATAATCTAATACAGCCTCCCACACAGGAAAGGCTGTGGAATTTTCCTTATGCAAAACAGCAAGTTGCAGTGAATTAAAGAACATCTTCTAGAAAGATTCTAGAACTCAAATATGGATATTTTACCACAGCAATGTAGAATGCAGCCCGACACTTAATTACACTTACTGTTCAAAGCAAATCAAAACTCTGCAATTTATTTCCAGTTTGATGTTGGCTGACTAGCTCCCATGAGATGGCTAGTCAGTGGCCTTAAAACTCTGTTTAATTCCAAAAATGTTCCTGTGGATATTAACAACCCCACAGACAAAATCTAAGCCTACAGGAGCTAGCTGTGTTTTTCCTTGGTTTTGTGGCCCCCTTGGAAACAGTGCACAGATGTCCTTGGACCACAGAGTGAAAACAATTCTACCCTATTTTCACTAAGTAGGTAATTAAAAATCATTATCAAGTCAGTTCTGAGCCTTCACTTTTAGGGACTAAATATAGTGAACTTCTTACTGTCCCTAGCAGATATTTTTATATTATGAAAGAACTCATTCAGTTGTTAAAGTGGGTTAACAGTTAACAGTTGTTTAAAAAATAATCAAGCAAATAAGCAAACATCCTACTTGTCTAATCCCGGGACATCAAACTATCCATCAGATAAAATGGATATAGACAAAAATCAAATACTATTCTAAGGCTTAAGTATTTCCTTGAAAGGACACCTAGAATATGTTCCAATAATCCCATGATGAGATACTGCACGGAATGAAAGTTGTCCTGTATTTTCTCAAGATTTGCTTGTCCACTCTTGCTATAGATTTCTGTAATGTAACCAAAATATCAGCTTCCGTTAGTATTAGTAGTATTAACCTTATTTTTATAAAGATCTATCTAAAGAGAAAAAAAACACCTGGAGAGGAATATGAATACATTAGCTTCAGGTAGGTAATTATCAGTAGAACATGCAAAGAATATTATAAGCACTTGCTCTAAATGAATCAAACACAAACTTCATTTACACTTTTAATGGAATAAGACCAAACAAAACATTGTTCTCCTTGTAGCTCAGGCTAATTGTGTTCAATCCACTTAGCAGCACCCCAGTCTTTTCAGAAAATCTAACAGGCTGTGAACCAGAAAACTGTAGCTTAATTGCAGTCAGTAGATCAACATCTATTTTATACCAGTGCAGGGTCTGGCCATTTATCTTCAAGAGGGCTTCAATTCTTTCTGCTGTCTTACCTTCATTAGTCCAACAGCTGCAGGAAAAGAGGAATTATCAAATAGGTACAAGTCCATTACCGTAACTATGTAACTGTACGGGGGAAACAGCCCCCCTTCTCAAACCACGACAACAGATATCGACAGAACTTGGTAAGATCCCTCTGTTGTAGATGTGCTCTCTTCCAGATCTCTTCCCTCCACAAATCTATAATCTCCAAATGCATCAGTCTGAGGTGAAACATGGCAGTCTTTGCAAACTAAGAATATTACACAATAAATACGCAATAGAAATAAATAGAAAAAGCAATAGAATATTTTCTCCAAACAAGAGAGATCATCTGAATGTATTACTAAAGCTGAGACACCTAGGGACTAGACCACCAAGAAAAGCACCTCTATCCTTGCAAACAGTGTCATGCAATACTGGATGTCCATAGGAGGTGAAGCTCTGGTTTTGACATCTCCAAGAACACAGTGCCACCTATCTATATGTTAGGGTTAATTCATGGTATACGGTGGGAGAGGATGAGGAGAGGTGGCTGTATTCGTTGCACTCAATTCTGCGTCATTCATGGCTTCTTTGCTTAGTTTCCTGCGGGCTGGGGGAGGCTTCTTCCGCTACACATTACCAGACTGCAGCTGCATTTCCCGTAAGACACTGGTTTCTGTCATCAAATCAGTGCCATTTACATGTCTCGCTTCAAGTTCTGAATGTTTACTTTGCTTAAGACATTGTAAGCTAACACTCACATCATTAGTACTCCTGCAGATTTTATTGACAGAAACCTAAACTCATAATTGCATTATCTATGAACCTGTAGAACTTGAAATGCTGAGGAGAAAGGAGTGGCTAAAACATGTATAAGCATCCTAATACCTTCAAAACAGGTACGTGCCTGGAGTTCTCTATCTAGAAAAGGGTAGGCTAGCAGGAGCAGCCTTTCCTAATTTTGCCTCCTTGGAAGCCTCAGGACAGAGAGAAGCCATAGAAGTACTTTAGATGTAAATAACAGTCCAACTAACTTTTTCATTAAGAACTGCCCCAGTCCCATGACAAAACTGCACACATACACTTCTCAAAGTCATAGCAAGAATAATTTGTGTGCACTGAGCAGGAGAACAAGAAGGAATGCATCAAGTTTAGATCCAGATACAAACCCATGCTTGAGGAACATCTCTGCAAGTGGCCAGAGCAGGGTTTTGAAATTCAAGATTATAATCTCCATGAAGTATCAAAGATATGCCATTTTAAATATAAAGAAAAAGAGAATATATGCAAAATAGCTTACATCTGTCAAACTGTTCAGCAAACAATAGGCTTCATTCTCCAAATATCTCTGAATATTTGCCATAATTTACACTTTGTCGTTTTACTTTCACAGATGCAGGGAAGAGGAATCTGCTGAAGCGCTTCTTTCTATTTCCTATTGTTTAAGAATTTGGTGAACAATAATGAAGAGGGCTCAGTTATATTGGTGTTCCATTCGCTTGCATGAAGAGACATTGCTTGCTAGTGATAGTCAAAACCAAAAGTTTTTCAAAATTCCTTCTTTTTAAGCAGTGATGTTTAGAACAGTTCCCTAAGCACACAGTTTACTGAGGAGTGTTAGGAGAGAATTGTTTTGCCTTTTTATTGACTGTTGAAAGTGCAGAAGAATATAGATAACAAAATTTTACAGTAACAAGCGAGAATGAAAATAGGAAATTTGAGAGAAGGTTTTATTACTTTAGGACCAGTTTTCCCCCAACTTTTCCATATTAGCATACAAACTTTCTGTATATTTTGGCACTAAAACTATGCAGAAGGATCTGTATTTTTAAAACATATCTGCTGGGAAACATTCTCTGTAAAAAAACCAAATGCCACTCCTGTTATTACCAGTAAGTCAGTGGCTGGAATAACAGAAAAAAGTTGAAACTATAACATGTTTGGACTGAATATAAAATGTGCCACCTTCACTCTGACTACAAAGCACCATGCTAGAACATCACCCACGGGAGAATTTAGCACTGAAGTAGGAGAAGGAGACCAGGATGACATCAGTACATGACTGACTTAAATCATATGCTCATAGTGGTAAGGAGCAATCTGACAAATATAACCCTTTTTCCTCAATACATAGTGACCTTGCAATTGCTTAGAAAATCCATCTGAAGAAAAACCTGCAGTGAATGTCTGAAAATCTCACTACCAGTGTCCAGTACTTGTCTACTAACATAAATTCCTGAGATGAAAGAACCTCTAAATTAGAAGAAACTACTTGTGGTTCCTCTCAAAGTCCTTGTAAATAAGAAGGCAGTTTTTTAGAGAACCCAAAATGGTGATGGGAGGTGAGATGGGGAATCCCTAGGCAACAGGGAAATGTGATACTGTACAGTGCAGAAATCAAGGGGTGCTACACAGAGGACTTAGATAAGCAATAGAACAAGGGACATACTAAGTAAAATGTAAGCAACGACCACCATTTATAGCCATGTAGGTTTTCTTTATTTTCATTACCTGGCTAATTTAAGCAGATTTATAGTCAGCTAAGTCTTGTGTATCCCTTCTTTCAGTCCTCAGAAGTGTAACAGCACAAAGACTGCGGAGCAGAGAAGCCAGAGCTAGTAGAGGCTAAAGAAACTCGTAAGGAAATTATATCTACTATTCACTTTATTAGGCCAACCTTCTTTTTACAAATTAGCAATATTGCTACTTTCTACTTGCAATGTCATTTAAAAAAAAATGTCACGAAATCAGACAAAGGTTGAGATTGTGAGGGATCTCTGGAGGTCATCTCATCCAATCCTTCTGCTCAAGCAAGGTGACCTTGAGCAGGCTGCCCTGTCAGGACCATGTCCAGACAGCTTCAGAATAGCTCCAAAGATGGAGTCAGCACACAAAATGAACAATACATCAGAGCAGATTTCATCTCACCTAAATCAGTCATGAAGTTAGGTATGTAATCTGAGCTGTTTATTTATGCTTCTAGTCAATCAAAGTGAACCATTTAATCCAGAGGAGATGATTAAGCATTCGTTTTTGGATACTCAGAGTAATGTGAGAAGAATCTAGTCTGCAGCACAATTCCACGTCTTATATTTATCATTTCTTCAGAGTAATAATTTTTACTGTTTTCATGAGTGTATTCACCAATATTTTTTCATATGCTATTTTATGTAACACATTTTTAGGTAGTAAAGAAGTTTAGGTTTGACAAGCAAGTAAATAAAGAAGGTAATACTCCTCCCACCCCAATCCCTTAAGTTCTGGTTATTTTTATGTTTTCAAGGCTCTAGTACGCCAAGACCTAAGTCTTCATAGTTAGCTAAATAGTTAGTTAAATAAAACAGGGCCAGGCAGCATGTTGCCCTGCTGGTTCTTCAAACTGATAATGCTCTCCTGGTCATTTAAGTGCTATAGGACTTCCAAAACTGATAAGTGCAGTATCTAAGTGTCTTCGAAAGTCAGAGTTTAACTGTCCAAAAGAAGCCCAAAGAATGTCTTGAACTACACATTTAAGTGATACTGAAAACATATGATTCAATTAGTATCTAGAGCTGATGCACTTTGTGCTATCTATGTTGTATTACCCCTAGAATCTACATTAAACCTAAGATTCCTTAGAATCAGAAACAGATCCATTTTTGGCAAATATTACCCTCACAATCCTTTTATAGAAGGTGGGAGGCCAAGATTTTAAAGTATCTTGTGCTTCCTTCCCACATATATAGCTTTAAAAGTTGAGGCTTTATTTTGTTATGTTTTCCCTA
>NW_010432250.1:10816-14539 GCF_000710305.1 Buceros rhinoceros silvestris | reverse complement strand
TTCCCTACAATTCTTTCATATTAAGCAGATCTTCTTTCGCCCTCAGGTCTAAGTAAATCCTCCTAGAAGCTCAAGAAAACACTCATGAATCTCAAATTATTCTTCTATATTTCTGTCAGAAGGATGCCCTACAGATCACGCACTAAGTGCCTGCGCATTGCTTGGTTTTTAGTGTTGCATATATGATTGGTTGGGATATAAAACATTTCCAGCAAATAACAAATCTCCAGGGCACCATCACTAAGACTCTTCTAGGGACTGTTTACCATTCAGAAAACAAGTAATTGATAGGAAAACTATTACTCTCCAGTCCACAGTAACTCAGAATAGAACAACAAGACCATTTTAAGTTAAAAATGAGACAAATCAGAAAAATGTTGCAAAACAAGTAAAATAAATCATTCTCAACAGAGGGTAACAAAGTACTGAAGCAGAACCTGAGCACCTGAAGAAAAGATTAATTCTTCTATAGCTGAAGGATATGGCAGGTTTGTCATATATAGCTGTAGTGCTTTATAAGACAAAGAAACCAAAAGAAGTGCTTGCTAGTCAAAGAAGCAGCAAAATCTGATTGAGAGCTCTGTACCCTTCACTTTAAATAGTAGTAGGGATTGCACCTTCTCTGTTAAGCAAAAAGCTGACAAATCATCCAACTGGGAGAGGGAAGAAAATAGAAAAATGTCCCGATATAGTCAAGAAAAGAAACCAGTCAATATGTGGGATGGGTAGTTATTGCACCCAATATATTGTAGCAGGAGTTTCAGAATCTAACTAGAGAGAAACAAGTGTTTTGTGCAATCAGTTTGGCTTACACTGCCAGCTGACAGACATTGTTAAATATAAGTCTCTCTAAACCAAGAACAATAAACTCTTTAGTGGGAATATGAGTTTTTGAGTCTTTACCTGCACTGAGGTTTATTTATACCATTCATAATACAAACAGGGGCTGTCACATAGAGCAAGAGATGGCCACAAAGATAGAACTTGAGCTGCAAACATGGGGATTTGATTTTATATATATATATGAATATATATAAGGGCATAAACCAATTTACCTCCAAACATCTACATGAATTTCAACAATCATTAAATCGAAAGACATGCTCATGTATTATTGTAATATCAGAAGATAAATATAATGAGAAATAATAAAGGGATTTTAAATAGTCTTCTGTACTGATAATTGAAGCCAGTTAACTATTACACTAGAATTAGAAAGTAGCTTCCTGTGAAAACAGGTTACTCTAGACACCATAGCTTCACTCCGATGTTGAAACCTCTCTGAGGGCAACATTCACTTCTAAAAGGCCAAAATACTGTACGAATTTCATGTCTTGAAAACATTTTCTTTTTGGAAGGGAACGAAAGAAAGGATTGGGCAGCCTGTCTCCGTGTATAGTAAAGGTGATGGGCAAGCAGACTGTATTACGTTTTCCATCTGTTTTTGCACAATAACTATTTCACATCATGTTACTCAAAGAATCAGCATAATCCTGTGTTCAAACTACGAAGGAAATACTATCTGCAATCCTTCATGAAGTAAAAAAGAAAATTAGACAGAGAAAAATACAGAAAATACCTGGTTTTCAAGTGCTAACCAGCATGTTTGGAGAAGGTCTTGTATAAGAGCACACCAGGCAGCAGCACAGAGACAGCTGCTGAAGCTGTAACTGGGATCTGCCCCATACAGCAGCACATCACAAGCCTTTCACACCTTGTGAAGACCTAGAACTGATGGGACAAAGAGACCTTGGACAAACACCGCATTGAAATGTTGGTAATCTGTGTGACACTCCTGGGCAATCAAACTACTGATCTCAAATCATCAGGATTTGATGGTGGAACTGAGGTGGGTGTAGAACAAGATCTACATATGAGAAGTTTCATTAGGATGGTTGGAAAGGATACAGGTCCTCACCAGATCTCTGCTACACATTTTTCCTCTTGAACATGAGGGAGTTACCAGTCATTCTGTGAGTCATTGAGACTCACAGAAAGGCAAAGGATAACCAGGGTTTGAAGTTACAACTAGCACTTGATTGCACAAAGAGAGAGAACCTCCACTGTGCTGGCAAGGACACAGGCAGGACTAGTCACCCCGAGGAAAACACACCACTCTAAAGAAAAGGGGACTCACTTCCCAGTGAAGAACAGTGTCTCCTTCCTTTGAGATCTTTCTCCATCAAAACCAGTAAAGCCTTTACAGAAGGAAAGAGGTCCTTCCACTGCTGTCTTCAGTTCATGAACAGAAGCAGAAGCCTCTGACTGTTTAGTCACTCTCTTTTTTGTTACCACTATTTTCCTCCTTTTTTCTTTAATCCTAGCTAGTGCATGTCCTCTTATTCTACCCCAGATTTTTTTCCTGGATACATTACAAGAATGAATGGAAAAATAGGTTCCTAATAGGTACTTTTGAGATATTCCTCAAAGAACAAAATTTAGTCCAAACGTATATGGGTCATATAAACTTTAAACCCACTTTGAGAACTGAATATGAACACCTCCCCATTCTTTCACATAAATATTTCTCACAACCCAGATGTCCCTTCAGGTTTTTTCAATGAATAAGTTAGTACAAGAGAAGGCAGCAGAATAAATTTTCCATGTTTTCAATAATTCTTCAATATCATTATCATCACAAATTAGAATTTTATAAATATTACAAAATTATCTCACTACAACAGAGTAAGCACAACTATAGAAAACACTATTTATAAAGAACAACTTCAGAAACAAAGATGATAGATTTTTGTTTTTTATATTGCTTGAATAGAATAAAAATATATGAGTTAAAGCATATAAAAGTAAAAGGAAGTGCACTGAAATGTTGTTCTGGAAGATCACTAACGAGCAAACCCTCCCAAATTCCTCTTCTTTGACTTCACCACAATCATGAAATTAATTCCTCTGGAATGTAAACAGGGTTGTCTTCTGTTCAGCTACCAACTAAATTAAATCAGCCTTCACCTGACCTTTGCAAAAAAAAAAAAAAAAAATCATGGAGATACACATTCCCCTGGACTGCCCACAACTTCTAAAGCTTCTAATTCTTTCTGTGGTACACCTCACACCCCCTCCCCTTGTAAAAAAAAAAAAAAAAAAAAATCACGGAGATACACATTCCCCTGGACTGCCCACAGCTTCTAAAGCTTCTAATTCTTTCTGTGGTACACCTCACAGCAAAACAGCAACACTATTTGTTAAAAACTCAGCATGGCAGTTCCCCAGTTAACTTTTGTCACTTTTCTAGCTCCATCAGTTTAATAAACTGTATATTGAAACTTTTCAGCATATTATAATATGAAAATGTTGCTCCAACTCTATCCCACAGCTCTAAGACTAATTCAGGATGTTAACAGTGGTTACACAGAAATGCACCATTTTATTAGTGGTCAGAAGAAGAAATCCCACAATTGCTCTTCATACAAGGAGTGTGGCTGTGATAATCGGATACCTGAAGAGAGGTTATTCCCGATTAGATATTCCTGTCTAACATAACTTCAGGGGAATGTTTGTAACTTTGGGCTTCAGCCAATGAACTTCACTTTAAATGGAAGAAAAACATAATCATAATGAGCTTGAGATAACCATGTGTTTATATGGTAAGTGGAAAGATGTCAATAAATTGCAGCTAAAACCTCCCCAATTTGTTCATTTGGTATGAAACACCTATTAGTTTAAAAGAGTTTTGCATCTAAAACCCAAGGAATTTCTGCAGGAAGG
>NW_010432250.1:7629-10713 GCF_000710305.1 Buceros rhinoceros silvestris | reverse complement strand
AGGAAGGTGAGTCAAGCAGGGACAGGAGGCTCTTGCCCTCATGCTCTGATATGAGCAGCAAGAGAGAGTCTCCTTATCATTATATTACGATACCCATACCACAGATCATCTTCATTATGCTCAGCTTGGCATTCAGCTGTGCTAATACAGAAATCTGTAGTATTACGAATGCTTCTGAGCTAGTTGCCCAGTCTCCCTGTGCTGTTGAGAGAAGCAAACTTTTCAAAAGTACAGTTTCTGTCCTACTAATACAGTTGGTGAAATCTTTCCTATAAGTGTTTCTTCATCTCCACTGATCATGAGAGGCTGAGGTTAAATCATATGTCCCTGACACCTGAAATCAGGTGACATGATTCTCACCATGACTACCTTAACTGTTCCTTTGAGATCCAAGGTATCTGTATGTAACCCTGCACTTCCTTCACAAATCTGAAGTTTTCATTTAAGCAGCTATTTTAAACAGCTAATTTTCTGTTCTCCATTTTCATTACATTAAGCTGCCCTATGGTTTCCACTTTTTCTTCAGCTCTTCTGTCTACCCAGATAATCATGCCACGGATAGTGAAGACTACTGAGACCTATTGACTATGGGTCAATAGAAATATGTACCTTGGGAATAAATGCACTTAGCTAAGCTAATAATGTTTTTCACCAAGTTTCAACCCATCTTTTCTACCCGAACTTGAGTTTGATATAAACTATCTCTGTGGTCATGCTTACACCAGCTGAAAAGCCAGTATAAACAAGGAAAGGCATAGCACGAAATAGCAAAACCTCTTGAAAGCATGCTGGTTATCTTAGGAAAGTTAAATGAGCCTTTACTTACATCAGATCTTTACAAAGAACACTACATCATACTCAGCTTATGTAAAACCAAAAACAAACAAACAGGAAAATAAAAAAGCCAGAAAAAACTGCCTGGGACAGACTTATGCTGGTAGCAGACAGACTTACCATGCTATATTAGTTAACTACATTTGTATATATATGTCCCAGTACACTAGACAGTAAATGTAATACTACTATACTATCCAGTGCTGAGTGTGACTGGTCAAAGAACAGCTTACGTTTATTATACCTGTATTTGTATAAGAATTTATTAGGTTAATCCTAAAAAGAATAAAACTCAATGTAACATCTATCTTTATAACTTCTGATTACATATCCTAATGACAAATATTAAATGCATATGGGAGGAAAGCTTCTTCCTGTAGTGACCCACTAAAGAGTTTGCCTACTCAGGCATTTACTAAACGAGCTGCCTGCAAACTCTGTCAGCCTCCTGGATCTGGAAGACACTAGTGCCACAAACAGCCATGAACAGCTCTGACCTCTCCTTGCTGGTACCATTAGGAATGGGTAATTTAACACAGGTAATACATTTTTTTAGGAACTTTAAAAAATGTACAAACAAGACCTACAGCTAAGTAAAACTTTAGTTTTTATGAAAATTCTTGAGAAATTTAAAGACTAAGTATGCCCTAACTTACAAAGGTGAATCAACATGAGCTATATGCCTGTAGAGAAGTGGTCAGAATTGGGATGGTTACTAAGACAAGCCTTTGGGCTATAGGCATTGTCTGCAGAACCGAGGCATTTGAAAACTAGTTTCTCAGGAGTATTTTCTCTCATTACGAAGACATCGTAGCAAATAGTCAACTGAATAGGCTTTGTTAAAAATGTCCCAGGGGGTGCAGTACTCTTGGTAGACATATACTGAGGCTGCAAATTTTAGATCTGAGACTGGATTTCAAGCACACTAAAGTTCATGAATAATTGGCTCCAGGAGCTACTCCCATTCTAAACAGGGGGAATATTTGCAAAATTTGAGCTGCAGAAGAAACCTTACATTATGTGAGTCCGTTGCACTCTCACAATGACTTTGCTCATCTGTCCCCATTTTTAATATTATTAAATTTTCCAGAGATCATTATAAGTGTATATATACTGCTAGTCTGAGTTAATAAGCTAGGAATTACCAGCATGCTGGTATAAAAACAATATTCAAATATTGTATGTCCTGCCCGTACAGTGACACCATTAAAAGTTGTATGAAATGTTTTTATTCCTTCTTGAAAACAAAAAGATTTATTGTGGTGCAGTAATAGCGGGTTTTCATTTTATCTGTATGTGTTATTAGTGTTCTGCACCTTTCTATAGCTCCTAAATGACTATGTAATGCCATCTAGTGGTATAGGGCCTCAGTTCTTTTGAAAACGGCTAAATTTACATTAATGTTTGTTACTTGGGATGTCTAATCGTGCGACTTGTGACCAAAACCATCACAATTATGAGTCTGGTGTTTAAAATAAAGTGATCCTCTAAACTTAAAGTTTTCAAAGCTTATTATTAACCACTTAGACCTCAAAGTGTATTAGTGTCCACTTATAACAGGCACAATAACTAACAGTTATTTAGGGCCTCAGGGCAAATATATAGCATCCATTATCATGACCGATGCAAATATATTTCAGCTATTATGAAAGAAAACATAGGGTGCTAGCAAAAAAATAATAGCAGTTTGATTATATGTTTACAATTCTTCACATTTAATGCATATGCTCCACCTATGGAGGTCACACATCAGAGTTGTGCATGGTATGGGTTATGGTGGTACACAGGCTATCGGGTATGGGGTATGTGGCTGTGTGGTACCTAGGCCTCTGTTCTATGTAAAGCAAGATGAACCACAGGGGCTCTTATTCTACTGTATCCTTTATATTACTACTTTGGAAATAAACTCTTTCCTACCATCCTTTAAATAACCCCATTTTACCATCACCATTAGCAAATAACACTGTGGCCACACGGCTCTCCTTGACCTGCTTCCAGACTACCTACTGTGAGTAGACCCCAGCCTGTGCTAACATGAACTTTTCCCAGGCAGTATCTAGGAAAACACTGGTTGCCACAAACCAAAATTGTCACAGGTTCTGCTCTGATGATCTAATGGTATGGTCATGTGTCAGTGTTCAGCCCCATAGTTTGGACCAGTTTAATCTAACAGGAAGGATGTACCCTCCATTTTTTCATAGCTGTTCTTTCAGTTACCTCCATAAAGCTGAGTCTCAGTTGGAGAGCTTC
>NW_010432250.1:0-7526 GCF_000710305.1 Buceros rhinoceros silvestris | reverse complement strand
CCCCTCAGCAGGAACGTAAACCTCTGATGTTCTAGGAGATGATGGGGCAGCCTTTTCATAAATAGTCTGCTGGGGCAATAAGTGGTATTTTAGAGTATGCAGACTGGAATTGAAATAAACAGTTTATTAATATTCCATCAGCTTTATGCCAATCTTCTCAGGCCCACAGCACTGTTAACCACAGTCTTAACTGGACAGCAAAGTTCCCATTTCAGAGACTAACACAATCCTGAATTGCCCATTCTGAAGAAGTTGCCAACCCTTTTGCTCCGAGATCAAGATATACAAGTAGGTGGATAAAAGGAACCATAAAACCCTTCTCCCTTTTCCACTTGTACCCTGTGATGGCCAACAAGATCACAGAGAGAGCGGTTTTGATGCTTTGTTACATGATGTTTCCTGAACAGCTCTTTTCAGCCTAAGCTTTTGTTTTAAAACATATTTCTAGTCATTTTCACTGCCAGCCTGCGTAACATGTAAAGCATGGGGACCCTTTTCAGTTTGTCGATAACTTTTTAAAAAAACTATAGTTCCCACTCAGTTGTGTGCCCTCTGCCTTCTTGTAGAATTGTATAATCTTTTCCATGAGATCAGTGAAACAATGATAAAAATACCTCCCTAAAAATTAGAAGCTAAATTATTTTTTCTAAGTGTAATAAACTTACTAAATATCTTACTATCAAACACCTTACATATATGCATAAGTATATATAAGTAAATATCACCAAAAAATTTAAGTCAAACAACATAACCTTTAACAACAGTATAAATTACATCAGGTCTTCTTTCACACTGTATTTGGTATGCTGTCAATATTTTAAAAGATATTAAGCAACAGAATCCATTTCTCCACTGAATTAAGTTTCAAAATTAATTTTCCAACGTTTTCATTCTAGGAGTACTGTAACATAAAACTGACTTTAAAAGCCTCACCTTCTTACCATCTCCTTTGTCACCATTTCCCGAAATTTTCTGGACTTTCTACTTTGTTACTGAATTCAAAATCAAAGAGAAGAGATCAGATACACATCCTGAATGATGTTTTAAAGTGCAGAGAGTGAAAAGTCCATTCACATTCAGAAAGATTTCTTGAGAGGACTCAGCTGAAATTTGCAACCACACTATGCTGAATGTTTGCCATCTGGTCTGTATCACTGGTTAGATTTCAGTCTCAAAGAGTACTTCGGTTGTGTTTAAGTGTGGGATGGTCTGTCCGCAACAACATTATGTATATTTCTCCCTTACATAATGTCCTGGATACAATGAATAAAGTCAGTACACGCCAGATTTACCAGCAGGAGTAATAGCAGCATGGAATAAATATTTGGCATAATAACTACATTTACATTTCTCTCATTAACTATTATCATGGCACACTTAAAAACACAAGAAGTATACATAACAATTATAGAAATGTAAGTAATGCTGTTTTGATATAGAAAAAGGCAAAGGCAAGTTGAAATCTTGTTCTTTTAAAAAGAAAGCACAAATACAAGGCTATTTCATGTCTTTCTTTTGATCTTAGAACCATCAGCACTCTGTACTTCATCCCATGTACACACAACCTGCAGACTGAGAACAGATTATCTAAGGCACTTGCTTATCTGTTGCAAATCCTGACATCTGCAGATGCATTTATAAATATATATGAAGATATATAATTCCATTTAAATACATTGTGTTTGAATTTGGCATCAGAACTTAGTATGCCAAATATTTCAGTCAAATGCCATTTCCTTTGACAGAGCTTTTATCACTATACATACATGTATTTACACATAGATCTATAGAATGTGAAACTACTAGCTACATTATGTTTCCTATAGCTTTCTCATACCTTAAGCATATGAGCTGCAACTTTCTACACAAGATCTCAGTTTCAGGCTCAGGTTATTTTTATTTGGTTATTGGTTATTTTTATTTTATTTCAGCAAAAAATTACTGTCATCATCTAGTAAAGATTGATTGCAACTCTGCTAAAATGTAGGTTTTGGGGTTTTTTTTTGTTTGGTTGGTTTTTTGTCTTCTCTTACATAAGAGACCTGATACTTCTGAAGATTGGTTGCTTTTACAGTGTAAAGCCACCATTTGTTATCAAATTATAACTTTCTAAATTATCTTATTTTGCACACACTCAAGAGGCAAGCCCTCAGAATTTTGCCTGATTGATTGTTAGAGTTTTGCAGATAGAAGATTCTGTTTGTGTAGACTAGAAAACAAAAGTGGTGAAACTCATCCCTGACATTAGGTGAGGCTTGCTTTCATACCATCATCTGTCTTCCTTTCATTTTCTTTTCACAAAGTGTCACTGGTAATATTTCTGTTATATGTGTTTAGGAATAGAAGCTTCTGTTAGCAGCTTCTTAATGTATGGCTTTATTATTTATATATTTTTTCCTAGAATCATATATATTAAAAATGAGATATCCTTCAGAATATAAATAAATTCTAAAAATACTTGTTCAAACGAAGTACCCTAATGCATGTTCAGTCTAAAATTTCTCAGCACAGGAAATATCCTTGCAAAATTCTGTGTAGCTTGAGAATTTTAACAGAAATACAATTATTTTTGCAATAAATTCAATGGATTTATTACAGGTTTTCTTTGTTATCCAAAGCAAATTTTTGCTATGTATTTTCTATATGTAAACATAGTGAGGCTCCATCATAATATAAATAATTTTGAATGCTATTAGTTTGAATTCAGTAAATATCAAAAATGGAAACCTAGAATGTTACTTTGTAGCCGAAGATTAAAAGCTAAAAATGAGTAGAATTCACAATGGACAGAAAAAGGAAATGAATATTCAAGTTAAATTGGTTTTACATCCTTCAACTAAGTGGACTATTGAGTTACAAATAAACAGAGAGGGATGCAGTTTGCAGTAAGAATATACTGTTTGAAAAGTAAAGGGTAAAAGAGAGAATAAAGGTTTGGTTTTTTAAGAAAGGCATTTACTAAATTCTACCATTTTAATTTACTTTCATAAACAAATTTTATCTTTTAAGGGGTACTACACATTATCATCACATGATTATCAGAAACTGTAAAAAATTAGCAATAGCAAATCATTTGCATGTGGGTAGTGTGATAAGTAGAATGGAAAATCCATTACACTGTATTGTTTGATTTTATTTCTTGTATTAAAAAGGTGCAAATACAATCCCCCAAACAAGCATTCATTCTGTAATTGAAATATTTAAATAAAAACCTCATAATTCAATACTGATAAAAAAAATTAAACTGTAGGCAAGAACGTATTTCAAGATTTCTCAAAGGATCAGTCTTCTCTTGTAGACTGCTAGTGCTTCTTGCTGCAAAAAATTTTAAACTTCAGCAGTACTAGTCTGCCCCCTTGTGACAGACTAAGAAAAATTATTCAATCAATCAATAAAATCATGGAGTCTTTACACTAAAAAATTTAACTTAAAGTTCAGTAAGTGAAACTGAAATCAGAGTTGGGCTGGCTATGTCAAAGCTTCTTGAGGCTGTGGTGAGGACACAGCATCACTAAATGCAGACCACTGAAAGTCCACTGTAACGTATTCACTAAATGCCAGTCACAGAAGAGGTCTGTCATCAAATAGTGCTACACCCCCAGCCCCCCCGATGTCTTATACCAATTTGGGCTACTTTTATCCTTGTGTTCAATGATATGACTGGGTACTTCATAAGGTTTGTAAATTTTTCTGAAGAGTTAAATGTTCATGCGTACTTCCATAGTATGTTTAGCCTATTTTTACGACTAAGACTGTGAAGACAGGGGAGTTTTGATGTTTTATAAACAAAAATATGGTAATGGCACAATCTAGTCAAGACTAGTTTCATAAAAATGAAATACTTTCAGCTGCAATTCATCTGACTAAAAATATAGTTCTGAAACTATGATGTGAAAAAGTGACAAATTCATTTTCAAGAACTTGCTCTTTTATTACTGCACACGTGTAGTTCAGAAAGCCAAGACTGCCTAACTACTGACATTTATAGGAGCTATTCTTCAGCTCACCAATTAGAACACTCCCTCAAAAACTTGAAGAGAGTCTTTCTTCAGTTTCAACTTTATAACGGAATGAAAAATCAAAAGAACATAATCCTTTAATTTACTTTGTAAATGACTTGTGGAAGAACAGTGTTCCACTTTACTCTGAAGCATGGGCAAGTAGTCTATAAATTCTTATGCTTGCTTAAAACTTTATAATGACATTCTTCAAATGCATAGGTCCGCACTATAAAACATTGCCATAACAATATACTTTCATGAGATGAAAAGGTTGTGAAGAAATTTTCATTCCAGAGATGACAGAAGAATGAAGTTTTAACTAAAACTTGTTATAAAGGTGCTGCTTCCACAAGTAAAATAACATCTGTGTGAGGCAGGATAAGAAAGAAGTTCCCTGTTCCCAGGAGATAACACAGCAGTTAAGGGGAAATGTCATATAGCTGTTTCCACAGTACGTGATGAAGCTAAGAAAAGGGAGAATAATACTGTGGATGCAATGATTACAGATGCAGACTGCATGAGGTGAAGTGGTCACTCAAATTTCCTGGAAAGATTAACTCATCATTTTTGTAAAGGCCATCTCACTGAAGATTCTCAGTCTTACTACAACCCAATGACTGCACGTCACATCCTTTGACCAGTATAGGATATCCTCTAATCTTAATTATCATGATTGCAAGTTTAAAAATAGCTCTTCTTAGTTAACACTAGTGTAACACCAGATTTTGGCTCTTCCTATCTAGAACACTGGACATTCTTTTCTTTAGAGTTGTCTATTCAATCAGATCACACAGAAGAAAGAAGCAGCTATAGATTCACCAATTCCAAGACATTATTAGATCTTTCCTATTTTACTTACATGCAATGATCTACTCTATTACACAGTCATAAGCCTAATCAGACGACAAGCAGACTGCACAGCTGCAAAAAGCAGATGGAGGGTTATAACCTTTCTGCAGCTCTGTCTACATGGTTACTTTACACAGGCCCCAGATCACTCTGCCTGTGTTCTGTGCTGGTCGAGATGTGTGAGTGCAGCAAAGGTCGCACCACGCCAGAGCTAACAAGGCGGCTATGCAGCGCAGTTAGTCAGCCAAGGCCAAGCACTGAGGGCACGTGCTCTCGGTTGGCTCAGAACACTCGCTGTGTGAACTTTCATCAGCTTTCAGCACCAGCACAGAAAGACTGTGTCTACTCAGAGCTCGACATGTAGGCATATTCTGAATGTAAATCAGGGACCGATAGCATTAGAGAAGACAACCTGCCCAGAAAAATCAGTGGGGAAAGGAATAAAATATTTAATCTTGAGACACTTGGACAGACCACAGAAATGTAACATCATCCAGTACTTTCTTCTTTAAGATTAGGCATGTATGTGTGATTCTGAAACTCAGATAGCCATCTTTTATTTTCTGAGAAGTCTCTCAAGATACAATTCACTTAATCAAGTAGGGATTTCTACACTATAGAAATCTACATCTGAGCTAGACCCTTTATAGATACCCTTTATAGTTAATGGAAAGAAACAGGAGATTTGAGGGAACAACTAATCTCATTCTAAAGCAGATATCTAAAAATATCTCAAATGAGTCATACCTTAGAAGTGCCTATTTCTCTCCATTCAACATAAAAGAATGCCAGACCTCTAGCCCAAATGTAGACTACAGTTCTGTATTCATCTAAAGACAAGAAAGACGAATCCCACTGCTGTGGCTATTTTCCTTTAAGTGAGGATAACTGTATTTCTTAATTCATTACAAGAATTTTAAGACATTAGAAGCTGTGAATAGTTCAAAGACCGACTTCTCATGGCATTCTGCTTCATATGGAATTCTGCTACAAGAGAATTTTACTTTTATGATAGCATTTTAAAAAGAATTCTTACATTTCAGGATAGGTATTCTGAGATTCACATATGAGATACTTCGTGCTTCATAAAAAACTGGCTTCATCAACATGTTTTAGAAATATAGGTCAGCATTAACTGTATTTGTGCAGTTATTTTCTAAAACACAAACTAAGACCGAATGGTAATCTTCTGATTTCATTTTTAATTGCCCAAGTAAATTTCCCAATACCCCAAAACAGTCAGCAGCTGGTCCTGCTGACAGACTTAAAAGCTTGATTTGGATCTCCTTGTCCTCTCTCATGTAGTCTCATTCTCTTTTCCCTCTAAGGTTGAGCTCTATTGTTTTCAGTACTTCAGATTGCTTGCTCCTATAATTGAAAGAGTTGCTGTGCTCAACATCTTCTGTCTGAAACCTGAACGAATTACCTTTATCAACTTCTTTCAAGATCTTATATTAGCAATCAATTTAAAATTGAAAAAGCATAAAACTGGGTTTTTCCTCTCCCTGGCTGACTGCTGGTTCTTAGCTTTCTTAATGGTGCATCAAAGCAAAAGAGTAGTAAGCTAAGTATTAAATTTATCTCATGCTGCCAGGTTAATGTACCTTGCAGCACTGAAACCTCATTGCTAATCTTTATTGTTTGGATCTATGAGAATCTATGAGATCTTTATTGTTATGAGAAAACAACTTATTTAAAAGTTATGTTGTTACTGTAGATAGTAATTATTGCACCAGAAGCTCCAAAAGTAGGCATGTCTCAGTCATAGATGGTAGACCTCTAGCAAACTAACCCTAATCTCTTCTGCACAAAGTCATCCACAAAATTTTACCCCTGAAATGTTGCCAGTGGTGGTTATTTCTTAAACCAGAGAGATCAATATCAGAATGCCATTGCACTGTTTCAAAATGATTCTATGGTATCTTACATGCTGACACTTCCCATGGCATTATAGTTTGCAAATGTCCTGTGGATGATATGTGTGGAGTGAGAAAGCATCAAGAAATTCTTCAAGACCCATGAAAGGCAAATGTTGACGACAAAGCTAACTTTATCTCTTTGCACTTACCCTTGGTAGCAGGTTATTCTTACAGGTACACGTAAATTATAGGCAATTCAACAGGCCCTTTTGCTTATGGGTTACTACTGTTTTATAGAAATGGAAACATTGCATTTTGTTATTTGCAATGCTAGCATCGTTCATATGTATCTCAACCTAAGTCTCACAAGACTAGTATTTATATCAACCTAGGTGCTATGACCAGCGTATTTACAAATATCGTACATGATGAATAAATAACGATGGAAAAACGCAGATGTTTATGAAGTTTGTAACAAATAGCTCAAGGAAAAAACAATGGTTTGACCCCTTGCCTAAGAAAAAAGAAAAGGCTTGTGAGTTTTCCAGTTGAAAATGCTGCTTACCTTCACTAGATTCGTAAGTGGCTTTCTTAGAGTAACACAGTCATCAGTAACACCATGCCTGTGTTCGATGGTAGCCGTACCCCCAGCTCTCATTGCAGAGAAGCAAATACATTTTTACACTCGGCCAAAGCTGTTCCTACCGCTGTTTTGCGACCAGCACAAACAAGGCGGCAGCCAGAGAAGAGAACGAAGCCAGGAGCACTTCTCTCAGGGTCAGCTCCACTGCCAGCGCTCACCACGTGAGGCGGTACC
>NW_010432249.1:7580-7834 GCF_000710305.1 Buceros rhinoceros silvestris | reverse complement strand
CAGAACCGGCCCCGGCCCCGGCGGGGTGCGAGCCCTGCCCGAGCTCCTCATCGCCCGTCTGGGGCATCAGGTGCCTGCATCAGCGGTGCAGGGTCCGCTGGCACAGGGCTGCGGGCCGGTACGTCTGCTGCGGCCCGACAGCTCTCGGTGAAAAGGGCCCCGCGTCAGGACGTGTCATCTGGGGACCGTCTGGGAGGGGAGGAGGGTTGGGATGCCCGCACCTGGCGATGGACACCTCCGCTCCAGCGACAAGG
>NW_010432249.1:4776-7454 GCF_000710305.1 Buceros rhinoceros silvestris | reverse complement strand
ACCCCGGGCCAGGCTGCGACAGCAAGAGGAGACCCGGGGCTGTTTGGTTTTTTCAAAGAAACAGCGGGGAGATGGCGTGGTTCGTTTTGGCAACCCGTTTTTAATAGAAATATATAATACAGCTTCTCACATAAATATTTCAGAGACACGCAAACACAACACTCAAACCTCTGCAATGTTCCAAAGCTCCAGTTCTAGCTGCGCAAGACAAAACCCCAAACAAATCACCAGCAGGGGAAGAACGGAAATGTGAACCTTCTAAAACACAATCAGATTATTTCTCCATGTCCTTGCAACTCACTGCAATACCGACCACCTCAACACGTTAACCAGGGGCAAGCAGAGATGTTCACTAGTTGCCTGCAACAGAGGAGGTCATTCCCAGGGGGATCCCACTGCCACCCTGCCGCAGGGATCAGGCCCCCGCCTCTGGAGCCCAGGCTAAGAACGCTTTGGAACTGATTATCTGATGGGATTGACAGGGTGGAATTGCTGCCGTGACGCATTTTATTTACTTTTATTTATTACTTTGCGTTTAGATTGTGCAGGGAGCATTAATTAGAAGGATACAACCTCGAGGGCAAGAGATCTAAATTTCACTTCTTCCTCTTGACTTGCTATCAAGAAGTAACTTCAATAAATTGCTTTTGAAACAGGATGTTTTTGAAGAGGGGAAAAGGGGGAAAGATAGTGAGGGTCAGGGCTGAGCAACAGCCTTGTGCCTGCCCGTGGGACACAGCCTTCGGAATTCAAAGAAACAGAGCTTCAGCCTTTCCCTTCCCCCAAACAGGAGACACCTGAAGTATGAGAGACGAAACAAGTAATAAAAAAAAAACCCAAACAACAAACTCGCACCACAAAACTCACTCTCGATGGAATAAATTCTCTCATTCTTCCTTTGACATTTGCCCAGGCAGGAGTACAGGGCATAAAAGCCCCTGAAGCGTTCCTGCCCGTCAGGTTTCTGATGGGGACGTTACTTCACTCAAGATTTATCACCTCTGCTCGCTTGTCTCCTTTCTAAGAGCCCAGGTTCCTGCCTGCACGAGTTCCTAAACCAGGAACCAAAATGTTTGAAGCACCTTGTAGGTGACACCGCACGCAGCCCTGGACTGCCCCAGCCCAGGGTGATCAACAGATCCAACTCACACATCAGGTTAACAAAGCCCCAAATAATTTCAGGCTGCCAGTGCTGCGTGCTGGGAGGGAATAAAAGACAGATGAGGTTACGCGTGTTACCACCTCCCCTCGCAGATGGGCTCAGGCTAAATCCAGCAGCACCTTCCAAGCCTCCAGCCTGTCCCCTTAAGCTTTACTCAACTTTCACGTCAGTCCTCAAGCCTCCTTGGAGCTGGCATCTGGTAAAGACCATCTTTTCACAGACCCCTCTCCAGTCCTATGCCCAGGGGGTTCCCAGCAGCGTCGGTGCAAATTACACTTAATTTTATGAAAAACAGGCAGGTAGTACCGGTTGTTCGTACAGCTACAGTGTCACACCTTCACATTTAAAGACATCTGCTCTGCTCCTCAAGTGACCTGTAGTACCCCACGGTATTTAAAAAAAGCTGCTGGAGCGATGTGTTCTGCAAGGCACGCTACAGCACGGGACGCACACTTCCACACCCAGCTCTGCGGCAGCGGCAACAGAGCTGCGAGAGCCCCAACCCAGCCAGGACAGAGGCACCGGTGACGAGGGGAGCAGGCTACACCCGAGTCTGGAGGGCTGTGAGGGCTGGGTGACAGTGTGGGAACGACAAAGAAGGCACAGCAGATAAAACAAGAGTGTTTGTCTCGAAACCTAAATGCAGGAACACTGAAACGTGATCTAACTGCTAAGAGAAAACCATCACCGGGAAAATGTGAAGGGTCTGGTTGGAGCCCACAGAGAATCCAAGAACACTCGCAGGCCTCAGACTTGGGAGGAAGCCTAGCGAAGAGCAGCCTTTTCTCTTCAAACCCAGATGCTCCTGTGCAGGCAGCAGCTGTTAGGGCAACGTGAAGGGCCGGTATCTCCATCAGCTCCCAGTATACATTAATGCATTATGGGCCCTGACTCTCAAAGCTACGTGTTAAGGACCTGCTGGCACTGAGGGCATCGATCACCTGCGGACCAGGTGTGGGTTAACAAATGAACAAGGAGGAAATAAGTCTCTGGTAAAACTGGATTCAAAACAACACTTGAGCGTTCCTGATATAGTCAGACCAGCAGAAAAATGTTTTTCTCAGAGAACAAGTAGAACTTTGGTAGCGATCAACTCTAAAGTGCCTTAATTCTTGTGCAAACATTGCCAGAGAGGCAGGAACACATTTGAAGATGCTCAATGACGTAACGACACATGCCACAGCAAGGAGGTCCCAGCTACCTTCTCTGCTATCATGCAGAGCACAAACGGGATGACAGAGACCATGTTCCTGGCTCCCCTTCAGCACTTCATCCCTCTTCCGCCCACTCCTGCCACGTAAGCACGAAGAGACGCATCCAGTCTCCCACCACGTCTGCCACGTTCCCCTGTGAGAACAAGGGAGGGAGCATCTGCATCAAGCGGTGCGCCCACAGACCAACAAGGAACAGGCTGCAGTCCCCGTTTTCCCCTCAAACGCTTTTGCTCAGCAACATCTCAGGTCATAAAGGCGGTGAGCACGGAGCTGTTTCTACAAGCGGCTTTTCCCTCAGAGCG